>NW_023503493.1:4310000-4377862 GCF_014529535.1 Bradysia coprophila | reverse complement strand
ACTCTCTAAGTACCATTTTTCCCACTTTATATCACTTTTAATAAAATCCAATATGGCCGCCGGCAGCCATTTTGTTAAGGAGACCGGAAATAGTACCGACGCTTAAATTCGTTAATACCTTCAAACAAAAAAAAATTCATGAAATTCGTCAAAATTTACTCGAGATATTGTCAAAATACACCACGTTCACTGTACTTCCGAGTAGCCAGATAAGAGCTCACTCCAAGAGACCTAGCTCACGCTCCGAGAACATAATTTCAAAACTTTTTTTTCCCTGATTGGTACGGTCAATACCTATCTAATAAAGCTAAAACGAACGAAATATGTTCAAATTTGGCCGACCTACAAGCTAAAACTGCTTGCCGCCTGTGCCTGTTTCACACCAAGGGGTCTAACTCACGAGTCGGTCATCCGATTTCCATAAACTTTTTTTTTGTCGATCGGTATTGTAAATACCTTTTATTTGACGTATCAGTTACAAGTGTAACGTTTGAATGGAGATATCTTCGAGAAACCGTAAAGCACTTATTGGCCACAGCTCGGGAGGGGTCGATCCAAAATCACTCATCTTCGAACTTAGCCTGTCTTTTGACATTACCAAACGGGAAAAAAAAGAATTTTCAAAATCGGATGCGTTTTACTCAAGTTATCGTGCAGACAGACAGACGGACAGACGGACATTTTTTTTTCGCGATTTGGCATCTCTAGACAACCACAATAGGTTTCCCCTTACTCAGGGAGTCCAATTCGACGTGTTACAAACGTATACGTATCGTAAACCTATAAGACCCCAGTACTTCGTACGGGTCTAAAAATTGGAATCATTTCCACAACAAGCAATCAAACCATTGGAACTAGGCCCACCTTTTAGATGGACGGATCCCTTGTAATGGATCGGTTTTTACCAGCCCTGAACCTGGAAAATCGAATAGCCTGACCCGTCCTGAACCTGATTTACAAATTTACCAACACGTTACACAAAGGGGTTAAAAGTACGGATTACTGTATGTTTGCGAACTACTTGCGATTTTATCTCCCAATCTAGGCCTTCGATTGTTTTGTTTCTTTCTGCAATGACAAATTTTAGGTGTTAAAATCCCATCTTACTGTAGAACGCATATGATCACAAAACTCTCGTGAACTGGTGAGTTTTGAGAGCTGCGAGACGAACCGGGACTTCACTACGACAAATCGAATTTCTTTGCTTATTTGTTTTATTTCGCGTCAGGACAACGACACTGACGAATTGTGCTTTGGGCCATGCTAACTAAAACAATGTTCTAGTGTTGGCGAAGTGATTAGGTGATCCTCTCTTTCAATTTAGATTTCACAGCAGATGTTTACACATTTTGGTAGGAATGAGTACCACTAACAGCAAGTGCACACAGTCCAATCCAATTCAACAAGCTTCGATAACTGTCTTTTCGACTTGTGATATCCGAGTTGAATGCTAGGTACACAATAACATTTGTGAGTTTCCGAGCAATTGGATTCTTCAAATGAAAAGTTTTTTTTTTGTCGAAAGTTAAACGTCTGAATATATTTGGCAACCATTACACATGCCTCTGTAACCAATTTATTGAATGTGTCCTATCATTTTGTTATCGACAGCAACGACAAAATTAACGATAACCTGCGTAGAATGATGCCGTTTTACGTTATCAGACTAATGAAGTAAAAAGATTTCGTATTAACCTGTTTTGGAAGTAGTAGATTCACTGGTCAAATTGTTGTCAATGCCAATGCCGTATCACAATTGAGACATAAACCAGCAATTCTATTACAAAGAACGATTCATACTATTGCACGCGCATGATTTTGTTTCGACATAAAATTTCTCAGAACGATATGCAGTACAGTTATACGGTGTGAGTAAGTAAACATTGTTATGGTTCCAAAATTATCTTCGATCTTATAGTTTGAAACACTTTGTGTTGTTTGATATATACGCACATTGTAGCATAAAAAGATAAAATCGAGGGGATGAACCACCTCTACATAATCGCAATATAATCACCAAACACAAGAAAAGTAGCTTTACCCTCTCGGACACAATAAATTTCTTTCATTTTGTCATTGCTTTGTTTTGCTGATATTTATCAACACATTTAAAGGTAATGACCTTACGATGCACCTGTAACACGAAGAACACGTAAGCATTTTTCCGAGAACGTATATCGTTAAGCTTTCAAACAAACAGACAGAGTTTGGATACATCTAATATCAATACCTATCTAGCAAACAAACTTCGTTTTAACGCAGTCAAATACCACTTTAATTTGACAAATGTGACACTGACTTTTTTGTAATGGAGTTGCCGTGCCGCGCATTTTTTTTTAAAGCAATATCGATATCACAACAAAACACAAATTTTAACTTTATTTAATTTTTGGTCAACAAAATGACAGTGCATAACACGAAAAGACATCACAATTAAATCACAAATTATTCACATTCGAACACCGAAACGGTGACGTAATATTTTCAACACAAAAAAAGACGTCGCTGTTGATACTTCATCTAATTTATTTTGAAAAGTTGAAAATTTTCTATGACGGCATACACTGTACCCTTTTACCACCCTTATTTTCCTAGTTCGTTTGCTAGAGAGCGTATTGATATGCAAATCGTCTGTTCTACGGAACATATTGCAATAATCGCATTAAAATTTTGTTTTAATTTTTATTGCCTCAGATGCATAGTTTTAACACATAAATAAGTGTACGGAAATATTTGAAGAATAATAGGGGCGTTACGTCGTTTCGCCTACATTTTAATTAGTTGACAAATCTTTTTCACAACCGAATTTCATACAGAAAAGTGAGAATTGGAGTGAGAATTTGAAATTGTATTTCCTGTGGTGACTTGTGTCTAGAGCTCTTTACAACACATCGAAATGAAATTTCCAATTTTTTTTTTACACTTGATGAGCAAATGACTATTTCACATGTGCGGTGACCTTATTTTCTACTCACGAAAGGCCATTACAAAGTGACGTTTTGTTGACGCGTTGTTGACAATTCGGGGTACAAAATGTTAATTTTTTCGCCTCTTGTTTTGACAATGAAGAAAAAAGAAATTTCCTACACCGAACTGTCGCTTTCGAAAATTTTTGAAAGTTGTGTAACACATTGATGTTTTCGATTCGTGGATTCGTAGTGTTCACTTCTGAAATAAAATAGGAAATTTCAACTCGAGCGATTCGCTACAATCGCACGCAAAACTTCGTCCTTGTTTGAATTTCCTATTAATCAAGCATCCCACGCTTTAAAAATCCTCATATCTTAGGAGGTTTAGGAGGTTTTTAGTCTCATGTTTTAGAAGCTTTCGTTTCCTAACTTTCAATAATGAATTATTTTGAACATTTAAAAAATTATTCGCACCCAAGTTTTCGAAAGGTACTTCCAAAGGAAATTCAGGACAGAAATTTTCAAACACATTTCACAATTTGATCGAGCTATCACTACTGTACTGACCGAAAATTAGAGCTGAACAAATAGAACTTTCAGTTTGAAAATGAATAAGACTTTTTTTTAAATAGTTTCCTAGATTTTTCGTTTAAGCAAAAGTCATGTAGATTTGCATTGTCTGAATCCAGAATCAACCAATACAACACTTTCTAGAATTTTATTTCAAATCGATTTTAGTAGTAAACAATTCCGAAAACAATTGCTTTGTTGAGTTCTAAACAGTTTAACGCGACGCAAGCGAACTTTTCATGTTGTTTTACTCATCCACTGATTTTATTAATATTGATCCTGATTTATTGGAGTTTAATGAGATTTTAGGGGGTTAAGGAGATTTTAGAAGCAATTTAGAAAGACTTGCGTGAGAAAGATTTTGAATTTCGACCGCACTTACGGCGTGAATTAACCCAAGAACAGGCACGACAGCAGAATTAAATAAGAGGCCTCCACGATGCAGCACGCAGCATTCTAAAATTCTCATATAAATTTAGTTTTTTTATGTTGGTATAGGTCACTGCGTTACGGACGTCTGTTCTTGTGCCTGTTATTGGAGTGCGTGGCTATCCCCATTGGAGAAAATTCGATTGGGATGTTGCACAGCTTACCATTTGAAATTTTAATTCTTAAAATTTCTAAGAAACCCTAATTGTCCTGAAATTTCGACGACATGAGTATCGGCGACTTCCTGAAGAAACGGCGAGTAGTCGCCGTTTCTTCAAGAAGTCGCTGTTTCTTTAGGAAGTCACCATTTCTTCAGGAACTCGTCGTTTCTTCAGAAAGTCACAGTTTCTTCAGGATGTTGCCGTTTTATGTAAAAAGCGGTGACTTTCTGTGAAAACGATGACTTCCTGAAGAAACGACGAGAAGGAACGGTGAATTCATAAGAAATAACAAGTTCCTGAAGAAACGGCGACGGAAGGTTCTAATCGTTTTTTCAGGAACTCACCATTTCTTCTCATCGTTTCTTCGGTAAGTCAACGTTTCTTCATAAGGCCAAAAACCAAATTCTATCGTCTCTAAACAGGAAGTGCAAATTCTGTCGTCTCTATACAGAAAGTCGATAATAAGCGATTTGGCGGTATCTTTTTGGCAGTAACTTTTTGGTTGTTGAATAGTCTTACTGTAATAATCTTTCTGTATTGAATACCAACCATAAGGTAGTAATCCCTTTACGAATTTTCATTGTACATAAACAGCGTTTTAACACGCCGAGCGATCCGGCCCATTGCCCCGGAGCGAAGCGGAGGGCCGCAATGCGAGCCGGGCGCCGGAACGGTGTCGGTAACTTAGGAGTTAATTTTTTTTTCTCTCGCATCGTGTCATAATTAGTCACATAAAAGTGTTTTGACGCCGAGCGATATGTTTCTGTGTTTTACTTGAGTTTTTTGATTTTTCCATATAAAAATGTATGTAAAATTCAGAAAAAGGCAGTAAATCACAAAACAGAAAATGTGTCGGTTTTCAAAATTCAGAGCGTGTATATATAAAAAAAATGACACAGACTAATTATGACACGATGCGAGAGAAAAAAAATTAACGCACGAACGCTGCCAGAGTTATGGGCACTTTTGGTGAAGATCATAAAGGGTTGGATGAAATATTTTATATTTTACAAAATATTTCAGAATAGTGTTGTAAATGGAATTCAAATCTTTTGTATCTAGCTATAATTAAAAAGAAAATTTAACTTTTTCGTCATTTCTTAAAACTCTTTGTTTTGTTTTATCTCTTACATACAGCTTTTGTGGATCTCTCACATCCGACAATTTGTTTTTCGGTAATTTTAGTTACAATAAATAAATTGTTACTAAAACCGCGCAGAGTATGGCAGCCGTGACGCCACCCACAGCTGCGATGCCAAACTTCAAAAAGCATCGATACAATTATTAATAATTGATATGCACATATAGTCATCGCAAGACATAGGTGCACTGATGATGGCGTGATACGCCGAAGTCAGCATTGTTTTGTCCTGTTGTTCGTCCGCATTATGATTGTAAACGGTAAAACGTTTCGTCACAATTCGAAACGGTAACACGTTTCGTTCGCCCTTCGTTGAATGAAAGAAATTTTTTTCAACAATTTTGGTCAAGTCAAAGCAATACAACACTTTGTCAATGTTGAATTACTGACCAAGCAATACAACAATTTTATTAATAATTGTATCCCAACAAAAATCTCTTCGAGAAAAGTGTGACGCAGTCTTTGAAATACAATTTCTAAAATGAATGATATCGCTAGAGTTGACGCTTTCAGCTTCGTTACGCAAAAATTAAATTTTATACCAACTAGTTCAAACAAGCTGGCTTAGGTTTTCTCATCATCTGCCAAATAATTTTTACAAAAAAAAAATTAGACTGGAAACAACCAAAATTTTACCAAAAAAAATCTGCGTCGCAAAGTTTCAGATGTTCAGGAACAGACCAGCAAGAAAATTTATCTGCCACATGCGACGCAGATTTTTTTGGTAAAATTTTGGTTGTTTCCAGTCTAATTTTTGTTGGGATATCAGTCGTTTTAGAAGTGTACTCAACACTGCTTTTTATAACAGTTTACAGTTTTAATTCAAAAATTTTACGAAAATCGAAAATTTGACGAAATTCGAAAATTTGACGAAATTCGAAAATTTGACGAAATTCGAAAATTTGACGAAATTTGGCGAAATTCGAAAATTTGACGAAATTCGAAAATTTGACTAAATTTGACGAAATTTGAAAATTTGACGAAATTTGGCGAAATTCGAAAAGTTGACGAAATTCGAAAATTTGACGAAATTTGAAAATTTGACGAAATTCGAAAATTTGACGAAATTCGAAAATTTGACGAAATTTGAAAATTTGATGAAATTTGAAAATTTGTTGAAATTTGAAAATTGACGAAATTTGACGAAATTCGAAAATTTGACGAAATTTGAAAATTTGACGAAATTCGAAAATTTGACGAAATTTGAAAATTTGACGAAATTCGAAAATTGGTCTAAATTTGACGAAATTTGAAAATTTGACGAAATTTGAAAATTTGACGAAATTCGAAAATTGGTCTAAATTTGACGAAATTCGAAAATTTGACGAAATTTGAAAATTTGACGAAATTTGAAAATTTGATGAAATTCGAAAATTTGACGAAATTTGACGGAATTCGAAAATTTGACGAAAATCGAAAATTTGACGAAATTCCAAAATCTGACGAAATTCAGAAAATTTGACGAAAATCGAAAATTTGACGAAAGTAATTCTCTATCTGCCACCATTCAAGAAATATCTCCAAAACCCCAATTGACACACCCATTTCCAACTTTCGACATTTTTCACATATGCCCCTCTGTTCTACTCGTAAAACTCTGAGACTTTGCCGAAGAAAGTAACTCTCTATCTGTCACCATTCAAAAAATACCTCTAAAAACATAATTGACCCACCCATTTCCAACTTTCGACATTTTTCACATATGCCCCTCTGTTCTACTCGTAAAACTCTGAGACTTTGCCGAAGAAAGTAATTCTCTATCTCTCATAACCCAAAAAGATATTAGTCCTTTCATCCTACGCTCGAGTAGCTCAAAATTTGGTCACTCTAATCACTCTAGCTCAAACGAATCTGCCCCGATTTTTTAAATTATTTTTTTGTTCGAATTGTGTTACGAATACCTTTCATTTGATGGGTCACACGCCTCTGTAGGTTTCAATACAGCTAAGCTACAACCGAAAACGCGTTCCCGACCCTCGAAAACCTCACTCAGAAACCACTTCGAGGGCCAATAAAACAAAATTCTGGTTTTCCCTGGGGTAATGGCGTATCACATTTTCATTTTTTTGCCCACCCTGAGGTTCCTGCAAAATTTCATGGAGATTGGCTGACTAGTTTCCGAGATAGTCCGTCGATAGATAGACAGATAGACAGATAGATAGAAACATACAGAGTAAGTTGAAAGATTTTGATTGTTTTCTATCAAAATGACCAACTTCAAAACGATGTATCTCCGGCAATTTTAAAGTTACATAGTCGAGTGATAGCTCGTTTTGCTCGTATTTGAAGCGCGAATAAGATAGAATAGGATTTGTGGTGATACAGGTCAAAGTATATATAGTTGCCGCGTCTCAAAAAATTTTCTTCGTTCTTTTTTTGGAAGTTAGACTGCGTCAAGTCCTCCGCTATCGCTCCGGACATGATCGATGCTTTTTGAAGTTTGGTATCGCAGCTGTGGGTGGCGCCACGGCTGCCATACTCTGCGCGGTTTTAGTAACAATTTATTTATTGTAACTAAAATTACCGAAAAACAAATTGTCGGATGTGAGAGATCCACAAAAGCTGTATGTGAGAGATATAGCACAAAAAACAAAACAAAGAGTTTTAACAAATGACGAAAAAGTGTATATAATGCTCGTACAATTGAAGTGATTGCTCACTTCAGTTTGTGTCGTGCTGATGTGCACATAGTCATCGCAAGACAAATTACTTTCTGGTATCATCTTTTAATGGTATCGATTAAATATATCGATTCCTTTTAATGTTTTGCACGAAGACAATGGGGCAAAACATTAAAACCGATCGTTTCACCTTAATGTTTTGCACCATTGTCTTCGTGCAAAACATTAGGACATAGGTGCACTGATGATGGCGTGATACGCCGAAATCAGCATTGTTTTGTCCTGTTGTTCGTCCGCATTATGATTGTAAACGGTAAAACGTTTCGTCACGAATCGTAAACGGTAACACGTTTCGTTCGCCCTTCGTTGAATAAAAGAAATTTTTTTCAACAATTTTGGTCAAGTCAAAGCAATACAACACTTTGTCAATGTTGAATTACTGACCAAGCAATACAACAATTTTATTAAGAAATTCATTTTGCAAAAACTTTATTTACGAAACATCGATCAACTACTTCATACCACTCAGTCATTTACGGAAACAATAAACTAGAAAATTAAAAATAAACTAGAGAACTTCCACATTGAGACCTCAGTCACTGGCTTATCTATTTATATTAGGTTTGGATCCATGATCCCTTAGTTGCTAAAAATGCGTTTATTAAGCGTAAGTTAAACTTCAAATCGTGTTTTTAATTAGAACTACTCATAGCCGACCCACACATAACTCGAGTGTGTTATAAATTGCACATAAATCTTCTTACTATTCCATCTCGTGCCTGATGTCTCGCCATCCTTGCATCCATTTCATTCCGAAAAGAGGAAGCTCGCTTCTTACATCTGTCACATTCGACGTCGGTGAAATGCATAAAGACCAGACGAATGTGTTGGTTTATTTCGTAAAACTTGAGAAACCACGACTGTCTTACGTCACCGAGTGCAATACATCTCCTACAATCGCCCGGACCAATGCAACATATAAATTCCATGATGTTCGGATGCAGGCAGAGCGTTATCGGAATCGGAGAAAATCGGAGATCAATTCTCACCAACGATGGCAGTCTTTCCAAGATGCCTTGCTGAATCAATGGTGTGTTGATGTTTCTCAGCTGGAGTGAAGAGATGTTGGGACATAACGTTAACAGATGGTAAATCTTGTCTATGTCCTCTGTGATTAGGTTTCCCATGCCAATAATTGTTAGACGTCTTACGTTTGCGTCCAGAAGATCGACGACACGCTGAAATATCTCATTGTTCCACTCTAAATAAATGCGAAGATGTTCTGCGGTGTGGCGTTGGACAGCTCTGCTCAGACCTTCTTTTGCAACGTTGTCGAATATTGGTCGTTGATAATTAAACACGGAAATTACATCATTCGTTTGAAGTCTGCCGCAAATATTCGTCAGCACCATTGGCGATAAATTCGCTATCGTCAGTTCACTGTTGGTGTCATTTCGGTTTTCTGAGATCCCTAAGATTCTGCTATACTTTCCGGCGTTTACTTTAGGGATGCGTTGAGCCATTCTGTAAAACGTCAAAAGAAAAATTGTTAGTTGGACATACAGCTACAAGTTGTTGTATTGAAACTACTCTAAGGAACTCTAAGGACTCTCTAATTACATTAGGCTTTGTGTATTGGCGAAACGCATCTGCGTGCTAATGTGTCTACACTATTCTCTGCGCTTTTCAATAGGCGCGTTTCGTTATTTTTCACGATTTTTTCGCAAATTTTTGGGTCGAAATGCGCCATAAATCAAAAAATAAAATTGTGCGCAGTTTTAACTTTATGTATTTGATCCACTCAATAGGTTTGTTCCATCCAACGGCAAATACGACTTTTGACAAGCCGAAAACGAACGAGAGAATCCACAGAGCCATAACCTCAACTTTTGTGTACAATTTGTCAACAATAATTTATGGCTCTATGGATGACGTTTTGACAGTTCAAATAACCTTGGAACAGACCTATAAGAGACGCATTTCAAATCTTCAACTAATTGACTATATCGTTTCGCCAAAATGAAATTTATGTGTCTTTTCAAGCAATTTTATCCATTTCCCGCAACTCCCTCAGTTGGCATAAAGCATGATGTGTTACACGTGTTGTAATGTAATGATAGCAACACAACAAATGTTTTCCAGACAGAATCCACATTACACACTTGTAACACAACATACCTACTATTTATTTCCTTACAACTACCATTTCGACGGTCTTAAAGGCTCAAAAGCGAAAGGTTATCCATTTCTTTATCCACAAACATTTAAATCAATTATCTCTAATTCCGAATTTTTCACACAGTTTGAAAGACCCTAATCACTAATGACGATACAGATTGATAGGAACATTCACAAAATAATAATAAAAACAAATTGTCGATCAGCGTTATAGTGCAAGCTATAATTATCATCCCTGACTTGAGCTCTCGCAAAAAAAGCAAAAAGAAAAATTTCACTCACCTTAATTTGTGGTTTTTACTAAGCAGAAATATCGGGGAAAACGGTTCCAAAAATGGTCTCTCGTCGCTTTGTGTTGAAACGATTTGAAAATGGCACAATTCGCTTTTCGTTTTGATATGAACTTTGATGAAATATTTCGCCTTCGAATGTTAATATTTTGGGGATTTTGAAGTGTTTATTAAGTCTGAATCTTTAAGTCTGAAGTGCTAAGAAGAGACTGATTCTTTAAACAAAAACGTTCACTGACAATGCAACAAGTAATATTTTCAAAAGTTTTCAACTAAATGAAGTCCAAACTACAATCACTGCACAGTCTAAGAAGATCTGAATGAATGATAAAAATAGCTCAGGTCAGCAGCTTTTTATGTCCTCACGGTTTGGATTATTTAGCAGCTTAAGATTAATATAACTCATTCAATGCCCTTGTCAGTATATATTCCAAATATTAAATAGTTGAAACAAAACATATCCAATTCATACACAACGACGGTAAAGGGTTATTGGGGGCGTGACAAAAGAAACATTATTTTGTTTTCATTTCTTATTAAGTACACTTTGTCATTGCTCAAGTGTAAGTTGATGATTGGTTCGTTTGTATATTTCACTGTAAGTGAGATAGATAAACAGTTTGAATGCGAAAACAAAATGACCAATTAATCTATTGGTCGGTGCAAAGAATTTCCAAATTTGCAATAATTGATTGAATGAAACGGAAGCATTTAGATGCGGAAGAAAAAGAGGGAACAGAAGATAAACGAAAGAAAGAAAGAAGACGATACATTGAAGTCGAGCACATTTTTTGACAGCCGACAAAATCCGCTCAACTTTGACCTTGAAGCAACTGTGCAACAATTAAAATGTTGTCGTCGCAATACTGCTTCAAATTTAGATTTCACCATTGATTTAACGAAATTAGACCGTATGATTGAGGGGAGAAAGAAACAAAAACCCGATCAGCCGAATATTATTCATTTTGAACGAACACAAATGGCTTCTGACAGACGCTATACGTAGATTGAAAAATAATTTGAAAAAAATCGTTATTAAATGATTTAAAATCGCATAATTCGATCGATGGTTGGTTGAGTCATTTCGTCATAATGAGTTCATGTAAACTGACAATGATTTACCGTTAAAAAAAACCTTAATTTACCAATATTCAACTAGATAATGTTTGAAGTTACTTAAATACTGTTAGATACATATAGCAACGCTAGTTTGACATACAATTCTTTTGTTTTCCGGCCGTTTCCAATTGTTTTGAAATGTCAAACTTACGCAATTTGTTCGATTGATTCATTTGCGTACAGTGATGTAAAGTACACTTTACCGTGCATAAGCATGTAAATTACTATTTCATGTGTCCGGGCCGAAAATGATGGATTTTTGAGATTTTTCTCTGGTTTTCGACCCCTTACATGAAATTTTTTTTGAGTATCTGTTTTGGACGATTGATTTTAGGCACTTTCGTGAAATTGCCTAAAAGCAATCGTCCAAAACAGATACACAAATAACTATTTCATGCTTCGCAGCCGAAATCGATTGTTTTCCAAATGCCTTTTCTGGTTTTCGACTCCTTGCATGAATTTTTTATTTTAATTCTTGCTAAACTGGGTGAAAGTAGAAAATGTCATGAATTAACGTTTGTTCTACTCTCGCCCCCTTAGCAAACATGAAGGACTCAAAATGCAAGCAGTACAGCCGTAAAAATCGTAAAATCAAAACCGATCAGTAAAACACAGATTTTGATCACTGCAATAATTTTAATTGCTCTGCCGAGTGAATATCATGCAATACATTTACATTTTGGCCTCCGCAAAATAATTGGCAGCTGACCGTTTCTGGTAATTGTACATTGCGTCCTTGTTTGGAGATTTTTATTTTTCCGAGAGGAAAGTTTGTAGGAAGGCCAGAGCCGAAGGCGAGGTCTGGAAACGAATACGCTAAAAAAATACTTTTAGTGCTAGGTACGAAATGTTCGCAGGGCGCTGCAGATTCAAATCCCAACAAAAATCTCTTCGAGAAAAGTGTGACGCAGTCTTTGAAGTACGATTTCTAAAATAAATGATATCGCTAGAGTTGACGCTTTCAGCTTCGTTACGCAAAAATTAAATTTTACACCCAATTTTAGTTCAAACAAGCTGGCTTAGTTTTCGTCATCATCTGACAAATAATTTTTACGAACAAAAATTTGACTGGAAACAACCAAAATTTTACCAAAAAAATCTGCGTCGCATGTGGCAGATAAATTTTCTTGCTGGTCTGTTCCTGAACATTTGCCACTTTGCGACGCAGATTTTTTTGGTAAAATTTTGGTTGTTTCCAGTCTAATTTTTTTTTGGTAAAAATTATTTGGCAGATGATGAGAAAACCTAAGCCAGCTTGTTTGAACTAAAATTGGGTGTAAAATTTAATTTTTGCGTAACGAAGCTGAAAGCGTCAACTCTAGCGATATCATTTATTTTAGAAATCGTACTTCAAAGACTGCATCACACTTTTCTCGAAGAGATTTTTGTTGGGATATCAGTCGTTTTAGAAGTTTTAGAACACTGCTTTTTATAACAGTTTATAACAGAAATTCGAAAATTTGACGAAATTTGAAAATTTGACGAAATTCGAAAATTTGACGAAATTTGAAAATTTGACGAAATTTGGAAATTTGGCGAAATTAGAAAATTTGACGAAAATCGAAAATTTGACGAAATTCGAAAATTTGGCGAAATTTGAAAATTTGACAAAAATCGAAAATTTGACGAAAATCGAAGATTTGACGAAATTCGAAAATTTGACGAAATTCGAAAATTTGACGAAATTCGAAAATTTGAAGAAAATCGAAAATTTGACGAAAATCGAAAATTTGACTAAATTCGAAAATTTGACGAAAATCGAAAATTTGACTAAATTCGAAAATTTGACGAAGAAAGTAATTCTCTATCTGCCACCATTCAAGAAATATCTCCAAAACCCCAATTGACCCACCCATTTCCACCTTTCGACATTTTTCACATATGCCCCTTTGTTCTACTCGTTAAACTCTGAGACTTTGCCGAAGAAAGTAACTCTCTATCTCTCATAATCGCAAAAATATTAGTCCTTTCATCCTACGCTCGAGTAGCTCAAAATTTGGTCACTCTAATCACTCTAGCTCAAACGAATCTGCCCCGATTTTTTAAATTATTTTTTTTAATCGTGTTACGAATACCTTTCATTTGATGGGTCGCACGCCTCTGTAGGTTTCAATACAGCTAAGCTACAGCCGAAAACGCGTTCCCGACCCTCGAAAACCACACTCAGAAACCACTTCGAGGCCAATAAAACAAAATTTTGGTTTTTCCTGGGGTAATGGCGTATCACATTTTCATTTTTATGCCCACCCTGAGACTCCTGCAAAATTTCAAGGAGATTAGCTGACTGGTTTCCAAGATCGACCGTCGATAGATAGATAGATAGATAGAAACATACAGAGTAAGTTGAAAGATTTTGATTGTTTGGAAAAGGTCAATTTGGTGTATTTTGTATGAAAAGTGACCAATTTCAAAACGATGTATCTCCGGCAATTTTCCGCGTCTCTCCGCGTTTTCCGCGATTTGGTTCGGACCAAGCATTTCAAAACTTCATTTCTTTCGTACAGTTTTTGATCCCCTATTATCCTTCTTAGAGTAATCGTCGAGTTGTTGTCAGTGGAAATAGGAATGTGAAAAAGTCACAATCTTATTAATCGCAACTTTTGGCTAATAATACATTTTCTTGCCAAACACTCTTCGTATGCCATTATTGAATTACAGTTATAATTACGTGCTGACATTTTTTTGTTGCTGATATAGACTGTCATTACGCCTTTAAGTGTTATATTTCTCCGAAAGTATAAGTCGTTGAACAAATGGTTAATTGTATCTATATTGGCGACTCAGTGTTAAGTTCATGCAAAACTGTTCTTTGAAGACATTAACAAAAAACATAATTTAATGACCTCTAGCCGGAAAAGATTTAGTTAAATATCGCATAGTCGGTCGATGAATAAGGAGACATATTACAGTGTAATTCCGATAAAATCCGATTTAATTGATATTTTATGTGGTCATTAACAAGGAGTCTAAATAGGTTTTGTCGGTCGTTTGGACATGAGACAATTTTTGTTTTCTGTTCCACCGAATGTATTTCGTCATACAAGGGCAGTGAGAACTATACAAACAACTGGTATAGTGGAAAAATTCTGCAACAGTCATCATGAGCGCTATAAATGCGCCAATTTTATTTGTATTTTCGATTGTTGGTTGCAATTTGAATGCTAAGAGCTCGATATTTCTATCGATAAAGGAGTTATGTAAAAACGTCCGGTCGAATAAGACTCGAATAGTGTTCGGGTTGCCCTGTTTCAATTCAGGTTACCTCGAACCTTAACTAAAATTTCAGGTTCGCCACTTGGCCTGAACCTGAAATTTTCGATTCCTGTTTCAACTCAAGCCGGACTCGAGCCTGAATTGGTTCAACGCAAATCTGTCCCGAATCTGAACTTTTACTTTCGAGTAACCCGATACGTTTTAACCAGAAATATCAAATTTTTGAAGTATCGAAAATTTCTGGTTCGGATCAAACCTGAAAGTTCAGGTTCGGGTTGAAGCAGACACCGAAAATTTAAGATTCATTTCAAATTCGTGGCGGACCGGAAATTTCGGTTTGGGTTTCATTTCAAAAAAGAACGGTTGATTCTGGAGTGGTTATCAAAGAACAATAAAATTTCTTTATCCTGGCGATGTAGTTGCGGAATAGTGTCTTTCTAGGTGCACAGTTTTTAACTTTAACGACAAGCAGTTTTACCGAATCTTGATTTAATCCAAGCATTTTTCGATGGGAGGTGCGGGAAAAATAGGAAAAACCGGAATGTTCCTGCTTTATGTCACGATCATGAGTTTGGTCGTTGGAGGTTTGGTGCATAAGCGCCACTGTTTTCCAAAGTTATGTGGTCGGTATTGACCCGTTTGGAAAACCGAACCAACAATGTAGAAATATTTCGGTGTTTCTACATTAGAACCAAACACCACACGTACTTGTGTGAGCGTTCGAAGTTTCGTTCTTCGTTCGCTCTTGCAAAACACTCGTACGTGTTCTTGTTGGTATTTACCAGCCCTGTGGTAGCTATTCCACATATCTCACATGTGACTGCATGGCTAGTGATGAAGCAGAATGAAAGTTTATTTTCAACTTTCATTTTGCTTATGATTCGCTAGACTCGTACATGCAACAGGGTATGCCACTTGTGGTTAGTTGTTTCCTTGCCACTGTCGCCATGGCCTGATGAGATGTTGGCAAAAATAATTCTTTAAAACTTTTGAGGAATTATGAAATTGCATTGCACTGTCGTCTCTCAGATCGAAACAGTGGCAGAAACCGAAGCTAAATAGGAACATATGCAGTGTCGGAAAGCAGCGGGAAACAGGCAAAGAAGCCGTCTGTTTCTTTTAGACCTATTATAAAATTGTTTTATGAGTTTTATGTTGTTCCGAAACAGCGAAACAGTTTTTTTGCTTCTGTTTTGCGTCACCACCTAACTTTCTACGAATTTGGAAGACGCTTAGGTTAGTTTGTTTGAGTCGGTTGTTTGTTTGTGCTGTGTGCTTTGTTGTTTTTCTTTAAGTTTTTACTTAAACGCTTTAAATGGGTTCCTGTATGAACCTCTAAGTTAGGTCTTTCAAACTTTATTCTGTTGCCCCTACGTGAAACTCCCAAACGAAGTTCAAGTGAGAGTTTTCATAGCTGTAGTAACGACTGATGATGGATCCTTGGGCCCCGCAGTTTTCCTAAGGCCGAAACAGCTTCTCTGCTTCTGTTTACTAGTTGTTTTACGTGAAATTAAGGGCGCTGATACTGTCCGTGCTCTACAGAGGGAAAGGGAAGATCAATAATAAGCTCTGTTAAGTGCCAATTTATGACTTTAGTGTGTACATTCAACCCCTGTGCGTTCTTGTAACGACAGGTAAAAAATTTGCGAAAGCGAGCGAAGTGCTTTGAAACATCGACAGAATCAAGGTCAAGAAAAAGTTTTTTTTTTCCTGTTTTTCAATAGTTTTTCCAGCGTAACTTTGGATGTTGTCGCTCAAGAATCGTGTGCGATATGTCAAATGAAAGGTATTGACGAGACGAAACACTGTAATTTTTAAGAAAATCGGGTCTGTACAACAGTAGCTATTGGCGAGGAAGCAAGAAAAACTGCTTGTTTTCCTAATTTTTTCACACTTCCATGGAATACGACGCTGCGCTGCTATACAAGATGACGGTAGAGCTAGGGTCCATAGCTTGTTTTTGTCGTCGTTGTCCTTAACCTATGAAATGGCCGTTCAGAAAGGTTAATCTGTTGTATTAATTCAGACAACCTCCACAACAGCTGATGTGAAACAGGAAAACGTACAGAATGGATTCCCTGATTTGCAGAAATTTTATCGGAATTTTTTTGTTTTGCTAATCTTATCACTCGCGGATAATGAAAAATTTCTATTTAATTCGCGTATTAACCTTCGAAAATGTAGTTTACGCAGAACCGTTACCGTGAGAAGTCTGAACCATAACAGTGAGAAATGGAAAATAATTCCGCACCGGGTGTGAAAATCCAAAGTACGGTCAAAAACTGCAGAGTTCGAGATAAAATTGTAAATGAGGGAGACATTAAAGTTGAAACCGACGGGACGAATGATTTCGTCATTGGCGACAACATTATAGCTAACAAAGCCAAAAGCATAACACTTCAAACCAAGATTGAGCAAACGCAAGCCAAGACAACAAGCACTGGATCGGTAGTAGGAAGTGGTTCTAAGGCAAAAGTGATGATCGGAAATCATGTAACGGAGAATGATGTAAAAGAAAATGTGGAAAGTAGAAGCAAAATTAGCTTTCAACAAGATGATAGAATTGAATTGAGCATTGGTGAAATGTGTGATAATAACGATGCCGAAAATGTCATATTGAAACCCGAAATTAAGCAGGTGTAAGTACAGTTCAAGAATTAGTAGTGTCTGACCCATGCGAAAGTTGTTTATCACAAAGGAATTTACGTAAAATGAACAGATAATTTGCTTCATCATGCAACGGATAATTTTCGCTGGAAGCACACATCTTCGTAATGGTAAACTTTCGCATAGGACAGACAATAAAGTTATTTTGGTTATTTTAATAGCAGGAAATGTTGCTAGGTAGACCATTCGTCAATTAATTTTTTTTCTATAAATCAGACTATTATTGTCCACATTGTCCACCAATTGGTGTTTAGACACAAATCACTCCCACTATATATAGTAAAAGAGTCGAAGCGTATTTTGTGTTTTCTCTGTCGAATATAAATTATTTTCACTCCAAGAACGTCTCGAACCAATACGAAGCCAATAAAATTGAATTGACTTGCTACACGCTTCGAAAACCGTACTTTTCATGTTTCAAGCACTACCCCCAGCATGTAATAGTATACAGCTACAATGCTACATGTAGTATACTATTTTTGGAATCTTTTATGCGAAATACCCAGTATAACGATCCATGTACGTACACTAGAGCTTGCGCGAGCTGTATTGTATTTTTGATGCCTTGGGAAAAAATTATGGAATTTTTATCGTAATTTAGGCCTTCAGTATGAAAAGTTGTATGCGCATCTGTTGTGGACTGTATATTTTAGGCACTTTTGCTTGTCGCCCTCACTTCGTCCACCGTCCACAACATATACGTAAATAACTATTACTTTACACGCGCGAGTGGGTTGGTGCAAACGTCAAGTAATATTCATTCCCTACTTATGCGATGTTCATTCCTTGTTATGTATCACCAGAACATTCACACCAATACACTCTCGCACGTATAGTACAACCCATTACATAACTCGGGATAAAAATAAAAAGTCTCGTTTTCGTGTATTTATTGACCTCGGCTTCGTCTCAGATTGACAAAATACACTCGAAAACGATAATTTTCATTCTTATCCCGAGCTATGTAATGGGTTTGATATGCTTTAAAGCTTAAGGTCAATTTACTTTTGATCCCTAGGGTTGTAATAAGCCATTTTCGACCCTAAAGTGTCTAAAATCTACCGTCCAAAACAGATACAACTCTTCATGCCGAGTGACCAAATTACGAGAATTTTGTCCCATAGCAAGGCGTGAAATAGTTATTTACACAACCGAGTGATAAATGCTTTTTAAGGCACTAGATATTTAGATTGTCACTCGAGGCCGTACAAGATTTATAATAAATGTACGTACAATAAAGGCAACGGAAAGTCCTACTTTTCGTGACTCGTTGCGAAAAAGAATTATTTCTGCGACATTCGGTTTAATGGAAAACCAGCTCTTAGCAATTTCAACATGGTGGGTTGCTTCGAGCGCCCGAGTGAAAAAATTGTCAAATCAGGATGAATGAGGTAATGGAGGGTGATAGTATCCTAATTGTAAACCGAAATGTATTAAAATGTAGGTACATGAACGTTGGAGGGTACACCAGACACTGAGGTTATGTCTACCCTCACTAAAACATTTTTTTTTCTCGATTGGGTCATTCTAGACAACAACATTTCGATGATTTTCCAGAATAAAAATTCTCAACACTAGGCACTTAGTTGATACTTAGAGATGCGGGAAAACAGGAATAGTAGGAAAATATGCAATTTTTCTTGATTTCTCACCAATAGCTACTGCTGTGTGTACAAACTCGATTTTCTTAAAATATTTTCTTAAATATTTGACATATCGCATACCATTTTTGAATCTAAACATCCAGAAATGTCCTTGAAAAATTACTGCAAAACAAGAAAAACACGTCGTTTTGCTTGCATTACCGCCAATAGGTACTGATACAACAGTGACTATTGGTGAGAAATCAAGAAAAATTTTCCTACTTTTCCTACTTTCCCGCATCTCACTTTAAAGTTGTCTGTTGTTTGATTTGTCAAAAGTTAACCAGCACATTACCATTTTGTATCCACCAAAAACTCTATCAATTATTTGTGCAATTTTCATCGACACTAATCATTATCCTTTAAAAGGCCCACTACCACACAACCTAGCAGCACAGATGACGAAATTGATGGCAACAATTCTCAACGATTGTGTGTGGTGTGTAGAACCGAATCAATAAACACCTTGTTAGAGCCATGCAATCATGCACAGTGTTGCGATAGATGTATTGAGATGATTGAGATGCTTGAACGAACGAGCCCCCCAAAGTGCCCGACCTGTCGAACGGTATTTACCGGCAAGAGACGAATATATTTACCGTGGTAAAAAACTATTTTTCATTGCGGTATTCGTTCGATCGATTTTAAATTCGGATTTTCATTTTCATTCAGATCCGCATATGTTAATCGGTGTGCCGTATGGGTATATGGAAGACGAGGCGATTTCAATGCTATAACTTTCAATCATTTGTAAACAATTTGTAGCAAATGGAATAAAAAATGTTTTTCTCGTGTGCGATTCGTTTCTATTCATAAGAAGCTTGCTCCCAAACCCATTCAATTGGTCATGTACCATGACTACGACTTTACACTACCAGGTAAAGCTATAATTTCTTCTAAATATTGAATGTCTGCTATAAAGCTGTTCTGGTATCGTTATCGCCTTCAAAAGTTCGATTTCCTCTAGGATTCGGATAATGTGAGTAAGGCAAAAGGTTAATTTTGCCATTTGTCGTGTTTAATCATTAAACTTTCTTACTTTCCTGATCCAAGTATCTATTCAAAATCTTCTACTTCAATTGTTTAACCATTCATTTTACTATTAAGAGCAAATGCAGACTACAGAGTCTGTAGTACAGACCATTATATCGTTTCTGAACACTCAAATATCATTTTGAATTTAGAACCACCAATGCCATCGCTGCTACCACTACTGCTACCGAACTACAGGCCGATGTGTCGTCTCGGACAAACGTACGCGATGAAACTGAGTAAGTTGAAATTTCAAAGGTTTTGTGGGCAAACAAGATTCATTCTATGTTAAGAGCATCTGAACATCTCGTCCAATTACATATTATGTTTTTCTTTACGCAGATATCCATCGTACATAAATTGAAATTGGATTTTGTTTATTCATTCAAATCAAACCCGCAACACATTGCTGTAAATTCATTGCTTTGTCAAATAAATTTATTTAGATTAAATATCAGAATTTTATTTGTTGGTTTTTTTTTTACATTGTTCGGCCTGTTATAGTCACGCAATCGATGGCGTGATGTTTTTCCGATGAAAAATGATTTCACCTTTCACTTGGACAGATTTGGTTGTTATCTTTAAAGTTTTCGTATCGCCGGCACAATTTGTTTGAATTCGCAATGACGAATTTATTGAATGTTCACCTTTTGTAATACAAACGAGCCATCAGAACAGTCGGAGCGTTTGCTGCGACTGAGCCCCGTACAAACCCGTATATCTATTGCGTATGTGACCCTAGTGCGTCTGTCACCCTACTTTGACCGTTATTGCGTATGTGACCCTAGTGCGTCTGTCACCCTACTTTGACCGTAAGCCTATTGCGCCGGTTAATGTAGTTAAAGTAAAATTATTATGTAATATGTACATCTTACAAATTGCGCATAGCGCAATTACGAAGCCCCGTACGACGTTCCTTTCAAATGAAACAAAAATTTCAAATCGCCCTAAAATTTTATTTTTTTGAAGGGCCTAGTATCGGCCTCAGTCCGAGGACCCAAATTTAAATTTTTTTTCAACTACATTCTATTCGGTGTTCGGTTATCTTTCAAATGAAAAAAAATTACGAAAAACGGATGAATTTTACTCGAGTTGTATGTAAAATACACATAGGGCCCTAGTAGCGACCTTAGTCCGAGGACCCAAATTTAATTTTTTTTCAACAACATTCTATTCGGCCCTTGATTACCTCCCAAATGAAACAAAAATAACGAAAAACGGATGAATTTTACTCAAATTCTATGTAAAATACACATAGGGCCCTAGTAGTGGCCTTAGTCCAAGGACCCAAATTTAATTTTTTTTCAACAACATTCTATTCGGCCTTTGATTACCTTCCAAATGAAACAAAAATTACGAAAAACGGATGAAATTTACTCGAGTTCTATGTAAAATACACATAGGGCCCTAGTAGCATTTCACTTCTAAGGCCCTAACTCACGGTCCACTCACCCGATTTTAAAAAACTTTTTTTTCCTGGATTGATATTGACAATACCTATCATTTGCCGTGTCATTTACATTTCCATCGTTTATTTTGCCATAAATATCACCAAAAGACCTTAAATCACTTAGGTGGCCCTAACTCACGAAGGGCCGACCCTAATATGCCCATCTTCGAGCTTAGCCTCACTATTTCGACTATCTTTCAGGGAAAAATTTTGAAATCGGATTTGATTTACTCAAGATATCGACGTGACAGACGGACAGACGGACAGACAAAATTTTTATTGCAGATTCGTCATCTATGAACATAGGCAAACACTTTGCCCTTACTGTCTGCTTCGAATTCCATCAATTACACACGGCATCGTAATCCTATAAGCCCCTTTGTACTTCGTACGGGGCTAAAAACTCGATCTTGGCTCAGATATAACTAGATTAGATTAGTGAATTCATAGAGGAAACTGATGGCAATGTCTGTACAGGAAGCAATTACTCATATCAACGCTTTCGGTATTTCATTTTCAATGATGTCTGTACACACTATATGCCGTCAAAGCACCTAGCACAGCAGAAGAATATTGCCTATGTCCAACACGGTTGTTTTTACCAAGGCTGTAAACTAGGGGAGGTCCAAAGCCTTGGTTTTTACTCGAATCGCATGATCTTGAAACAGTGTGAATATGTGAAATTATATGGTACACTGTCGTGACTCACTTTGTTTACAATTGAGTTACAAACAATTTTTTTTTTAATTTTTTAGCGATGGAGAACCTAATTATAAGACACTTTGTCTCGTATCATATGCCAAAAAAAGTTTAAACTTTTTTTATAAATCATTTTGAAAGTCACTAAAAACACGAAAATTCGAATAGAAATACAGTATGTCATCAAAAATTTTTGTATTTCGATTCGAATTTTCGTGTTTTCAGTGACTTTCAAAATGATTTATAAAAAAAGTTTTAACTTTTTTTTGGCATATGATACGAGACAAAGTGTCTTATAATTAGGTTCTCCATCGATAAAAAATAAAAAAAAAATTTGTTTGTAACTCAATTGGTACGCTTGGTATTGCTAATGTTATCGTAACGTACTACAGCTGTAAAGCTTACATCTCAAACTTACTTTTGTTAGTGGAAGAGATAATCGGAGTTATAAAAGAAAGATTGAAAGTTGACCGACCACAGTAAATAAAAAAAACCTTCTTCAATCAGAGGACTGTGCTGATTTCCGTTCAAAATTGGACGACGCACACTGACTTCAATAGGTATTTGCACACATTACATTTGCAACAGCTTTTTCAATCTGGGTGTAGAGCGATACTTAGGACACTAAACAAAGGATTTTACCAATGACCTGATAGTAGAGCTGCCGTAATTTGTATAAGAGACTTAGTGAAAATGTTAAACAAAGAATTCTTTTTTTTTTTTTTTTTTCATAAGCTTTCATTTATTATTCGTTAAAATTAATCCTAAATTTGTACCTGTACATGACACAAATTCCACCCATGGAGTGGCTTCTATTCTTAACAAAAATTACCCTACTCTATTTATCCAGAACCATGGAAACTGGCCTGATTCAGGAGAATCAGGGGAAAACATTAACTATCGTTTTTTATTCTCATTCGAAAGAAGATAATAAACCTCGTCCAATGATTGGGTTGACGGCAATGTACCGAGCACAGAAGCTGAATTTCCACGTTGAATGTCTATGGATAGTCTCTGCCGAAGGAAAAGCGTAGCTCTCTTCTCGTTAGTGACATTTGAGATTCTCTTGCCTAATTCGGAAACAAATTGCTTTGCATGAGGACCCCATGGACCAAGCGTTTCAAAACCTAAAGGAACAAAGAGATATTGGCCAATTAGAGAATTATATAGTGTGATCTTTTTATCCTCTGCCGTTTTTGCCACCCAACCAACATGTCTTGAACTGTTCATCAAATACGATTTTGCAACTGTGTCTCGGCAAGTTGCGTCCCATAGCAAACATTTTCCAGCAGACCATGGTATCAAGGTGAGTCCATCGGGATGTTTTCCATCTTCACGCGCGACTCCAGGTGGTTCCAAAATTGCTGGAACTCCTGCAGAAACTATACCTCTTCTAAGTGTTTCATTTAAAGTTTTATGTCTCGGATGTCGGCCTGATGCTTTTATACAGCTCAACCCATGATAGCCATAAGAATTCTTTTGTTTAAATTTTGCATTAAGTCCTTCATGCAAATTACGGCAGAGAGGTAAACATTCATTGAAGTCAGCTTATGTCGATAGAGCGTTACAGAAAAGGCTCTGAACTGTGCGAAATGGCCAACATAGTCAAATATATTTGCTAAAACGTATGAAGTAATAGATTTTGTGTTAGACCTCAAATACAGTCAGAGACAGTCAAATTTCAGCATGAAGTTGCTTCAACTGTCTATCAGCTGATCTACCCAAACAATCAAAACTGTTAATACTTGTTTATTCGATTTTACCACTACACAGCCGTGCGTGTGGCAGCTTCAACCGTTTACAGACGTGTGAACAGTTTTGATTGTTTGTGTAGATCAGCTGAAAAACAGCCGACACCAATTGATGCTGTAATTTGACTGCCTCTTACTATAGAAAACCCTTAGCGGATTTTCAAAATTTCAATTACTTTCTGAGGGTTTTCTTTACGATTTTACGAGAGTTTGTTTAAAGATATCCAGCGATTTTTAAAGATTTTTTTTAGATTTCCAAGAACTCTTTTTAGACCCGTACGAAGTACTGGGGTCTTATGCGTTTACGCATACGTCCGTAACACGTCGAATTGGACTCCCTGAGTAAGGGGAAACCTATTGTGGTTGTCTAGAGATGCCAAATCCGCGAAAAAAAAATGTCCGTCTGTCCGTCTGTCTGTCTGCACGATAACTTGAGTAAAACGCATCCGATTTTGAAAATTCTTTTTTTTCCCGTTTGGTAATGTCAAAAGACAGGCTAAGTTCGAAGATGAGTGATTTTGGATCGACCCCTCCCGAGCTGTGGCCCAATAAGTGCTTTACGGTTTCTCGAAGATATCTCCATTCAAACGTTACACTTGTAAGTGATACGTCAAATAAAAGGTATTTACAATACCGATCGACAAAAAAAAAGTTTATGGAAATCGGATGACCGACTCGTGAGTTAGACCCCTTGGTGTGAAACAGGCACAGGGCGGCAAGCAGTTTTAGCTTGTAGGTCGGCCAAATTTGAACATATTTCGTTCGTTTTAGCTTTATTAGATAGGTATTGACCGTACCAATCAGGGAAAAAAAGTTTTTGAAATTATGTTCTCCGGAGCGTGAGCTAGGTCTCTTGGAGTGAGCTCTTATCTGGCTACTCGGCCGTACAGTGAACGTGGAGTATTTTGTCAATATCTCGAGTAAATTTTGACCGAATTTCATGAATTTTTTTTTGTTTGAAAGGTATTAACGAATGTAAAGCGTCGGTAAAATTTCCGGTCTCCTAACAAAATGGCTGCCGGTGGCCATATTGGATTTTAATAAAAGTGATATAAAGTGGGGAAAATGGTACTAAGAGAGTTTCTGTTAACATGGAAATATGTGTTAAGTGTGTGGGGTTTCAGGGATTCCATATACGGACATCTATATATACCTATATACAGCTATATTGAGCTATATACAGGCATATAGAGCTATATAATAGCATATTCCTCTGTGAAATGTTTATTTACAGTGAAATATAGGTAAATATAGCGGTATATAGCTGTTTAAATAGGAATTTATGAAATTTGTCTTCGTACAGGGCTGTCTATATTGCCTCCGGCAATTTAGTTGTATATGATAACAAGGCAAAGAGTGGATAATGTAAGTGATTTTAAAGGGAGAATAGTTTTTCAGCAGAGAATGAAGTAAAACAAATGAAGAGTTTCACAGTAAAGGCTTTTGATACGAATAGGTGTTTCGTACGGGTCGGCGTTAGCGCTATGTTTTATTTTCTGCTTTTTTATTGGAGATTTTATAGTTTTAAAAAAGTGTCAAAGAGTTGACAGAAGATTCATAGTTTTTCCGCACCTCGTTCACAAATATGTTCAGTTGTGGGTCCTATTAAAAAAGTTTCAGATCAGACTCAGGCTATTTTTTCTGCAGACGTGAACTCAGACAAATTTCGCGTTAAAGTCAGATAAAACATAATTATTACAGGTCCGACAACGAACCTGATGCTTTTCATTTTCTAAGAAACTTTTATTTGTGTTTCTATTAGAAACTGTCTATTATGAGGTATTCTTTTGAAAAACAGCCTACCGAAACAGCCTACCGAAATCGGACGCATTTTCCAGTGGAGTTTTTTATGTGTGCCTAGAAAGGTATTCAACCCTAGAAGCCAAAACCACTTTCAAATTCTTCGAAGTTTGTGTAGCTGGTGAAAGGTGATCAAAAACCGAAAACTAGCAATTTTCTTACAAAAATTTCTCCAGCTACACGAGCCATACAGTGTCGTGTGGGGTGTCATTAGAAAGGTAATCACACGTACTATTGAGCCGAATAGGGACTTATTGTGTTTAAAATTCATCGACACTGAAATATGTGCAGTTAAAGTTTTCAACCGAAGACTTCCACTGTTCTTACTGAAATTTCTCGAGGTACACAAGACGTACATGGTCGTGTGGGGTATCATTTGAAAGGTAATTTACTGTGTTTTTGGCTTGGTCGATTACCTTTCTAGGCACATATAAAAAAGTCCGGATCTTCATCATTCTTTGATATTTCAATATTTTCAAGAGATTCATTTCAAATCTTTCACCTCATTTTGATTCATCAGTCAGAGCTTGTCGTTTATTCATGAAATCATTGTCGATCGCATCTAACAGGTTCAAGAAGCCATTTAAACAAAATTAAAAAAAAACAACTGTGCATCTATGGCACCAAGATGTCCTGGAAGAAGTGGACATCTCAATGCGAAAAAGTGATCCATGCGAATCCTAATTTCTTCAATTTTTTCTTCTTTCATTTTTAGGTGGCCCCCAATAGGAATATACAATGCAAAGTAAGTGGATTTTGAGATTTTGCAGTAAATTAACAATGACACTTTTTTACCGTTCAGTCCACTACCAGGTCAGAATGTCATCTATGAAGGTATTGGTTCGGTTACTTGTGCTGGCCGAGCGCGAAACGTTCACAGTACATTGAACTACGTTGGCAATGGTAAGGAGGGTATGAAATTGACCGACAACAAAAGCCATTCCACCGACAAAAATACGATCAGAGTTAATAACATAGGCCCAATGAACGCAATAAAAGAGTGTGAAGAAATGAAGAATTCGGTAAATGTAACAATTAAACCGGAAATAAATGAAAATCCGTAAAAATCTCTATGTTTTATCCAACACACAATAAACCAGACCGAAACCCTGTGCTTCCACCTGTATAAATACCACATACCGAACGAGCTAACCTAACGTATGAACCACTTCCACATAATCGCATACAATAACGAAACATAAGAAAAGTTGTTCAACCCTCTCGGACCCAACGAATATCTTTTATTTTGTCATTGCGTTGTGCTGATATTTAAAAACACATTTAAACACTTACGATGCACCTGTAACACGAAGAACACGTAAGCATTTTTCCGAGAACCTATATCGTTAAGATTTTAAACAAATAGACAGAATTTCAATGGATATAATAATATGCAAAGTGTCCCTTTGACGGAACGCTTTGTATTGCTATAATCGCATTAATTTTTTTTATTTTTTTTTATTTTTATTGCCTATACATTTAAACACATACACAAGTGTACGGAAATGTTTGAAGAATAATAGGGGCGTGTCGTCGTTTCGCCCACATTTTAATTAGTTGACCAATCTTTGGCACAACCGAATTTCATACAGAAAAGTGAGAATTGGAAATGTTTTGGTGTATGAATGAGCATGTCACGTGACTGCACTTTCAAAAATAAACAAAACATTTTAATGTGCAGGTACAGCATGGTCTGCCCATACAAACCGGATGAAATAGCGATTTCATTTTATATGAAATTGCTATTTCCTCCGCTCCATACAAATTTTGACATTAGACAACGCACTTCAAGCATGAGTGATACTCTAAATATAGTACTGAAACGGAACAGTGTATCAAACAAATGGTGGCACTGTAAAAAAATCTGGAAACATTTTTCATATAAAAATCTATTTGACAGCTGTCATTGGAAGCACTTTTGCTTGAAGTGCGTTTCATTAGACCATACCAATAGAGTATACTTTCATGATTTTGTTTATGGTTTCGCTTCACACAAACCACAACATAAACTAGCATTTGTACAGTCAAAACTATTTTTTGGCACACATGCCATCGAACAGAATAAAGGTCAGGTTCTTATTCTTGGTTTTATTTTTGTAGTTTTTCAATAAAATGTTGAGTAATCGTTCACAAACGATTGGTCACTATTGTTACGTTAACTAATCTTGCGTTTTTCCAATCCTCTATCTAGCAAACAAACTCTCAGATCTTTGTGTCAAATACAATAGTAGATTATTCACCTTTGTCCACATGTTTATTTAGACACTTGGGGAGTTATAACCCTAAGTGTCTAAATAAACATTTGGACAGAGGTGAATACGCTATTTTATCTACCAACGGCGAAATAATAGCACCTTTTCACTGCTATTATTTCACCTAGGTAGATAAACCTTATTACCTTGTATTCTATATTTTGATTGACTACGCTGTAATTTGCATGTAAATTCCAAAGGCTATACTTGATTCTTTCGCCACCTTAATAAAAGTAGTTTGGTTTGGCTTGCTTTTTCTAATCCTACGTTTTTCCTTTCTTTGATTAACAGTTGTCCACCTTACCGTAGAACGCATATAGTTTGAAGAACTACCACACATTGATTTCCCTGATGAGTTCCCTGATGAGTTCCCCCAATGTGTCTGTTTTTCATTGAAATGAACTGCGAAGTTCTTGAAGCTAGTGGGACGAAACGATGTCTCTAGGTACTCTAGGGATAGAAGAGACTTGGAAGACTTTTTGTTTTTGTTTAATTCGCTCTTACGTTTTTACGCGGATATTGGACTGTATTCGGACTTAGAACTTGGCCTCTTTTATCTATGACGCTGAGACTCTGAGTGAACGGTGGATCGATGGATAAAATTTCAATTCTTACGCAGGTAATCCGTAGACTCTCTAAACCCCTGTGTGTCTTTCTTAAAAAAAAATATTGCGTCAAAAAGTGGCAGATGATTCGGCTTTCTTCCGTTTGAATTCCATTCTTTAAAGCAATATATTTCACAATTTTAAAAATTTTCCTTCCTCAACATTGTTGCCCCTTGTGACGCAAAACTTTTTTTTATTATAATTTTCTTTATAAAATTTTTGTTGATAAAACCTTCGCGTACTTTCCTCATCAGCTTCCATTCGTGACGCATATCGTTTTGCGTGTCGAATCTGTGAGCGTCACCTACACTGATATCAGTTCTTTTGTAAGTGAATAACAAGACTTGCGTCACACCTCCACTGTAAGTGGTTTTGGGCGATATCTTTTGTAAGTTGTGATTTTTCAGAATTTGGTCGCAGATAAAAGGCAATCATATTGTCATTTGACGAAAATCTAAAATTTTACGAAATTCAAAAATTTGACGAAATCTTTTACACGAGGTTTCCATCTGCCTTATTTTCCGAGTTATGGCTGACATATCTCGCAATTAAAACGCTCATAGCTCCCAAATGAGCGACTTTTTATGTAAACCATAAATCACGCATCGACTAGAATCTAAAACTCTATAAATTTGTTTTTTAAACGAACTCTCTATCTGCCATATTTTCTGAGTTATGGGTCCTATATCTCAATAGCTTAACACGCTCATAGCTCCGAAATTATAAGCTTTTATGAAACTGCGGAAAAAAATTTTATCACATTTTTCGGTGTGAACGGACTTGCGTCACGGCCCTTCACTAACGTAGGGCCATGATATTAACCATGTCAAGAGAGACTAAGAAAAATAGTAAACAAAATTAACAAAAAATAACACAACGACCACTATTGCAGTTGCTCTTGAAGTTAGTCGGTTGAAGCGTTCAAAATCACAACTATCCTACATAAGAGGACTCACTGCATTACGTTAGAAAAAAAACTAACAGAAGATGGCGATCGTGACGAGAAAAGCGATCGTGATGATCAACATTCAGGGTCATCGGGATACTGAGTTCCGGCCAAATCATAAAAGAAGTAGAGGGTTACCACTGTCAGCTTCCTAGACTTTCCACTAGACGAATATGCAAGTATAGTGATGAGTTGAAATTTCAATGATTCGCTAGACTTGCTCGTGGTTAAATTGAAATATTGCTCCTTGAGCGTTGTATGAAGCACCCCCTAGACACTTCGACAAAAAATGTATCAAGTACCATTATAAATAGTAAGTGGTCGAACGTCCTACTATATCTAGACTTGTCAGTATAATTTCTTGTTGAAACTGTTGTTTTCATCTTGATAAATGAATGAAAAAGGTGAAGACAGGCAGCATTTTTTTAATCGGAAGATTGGACTTCGGTAAAATTGCGTGTCGATCGTTTTGAGACCATGTAAGTAGAGTCCACTATACGTAGACGAATCATTCTTTAATGCCTTTGCTTCATTGAGAAGTTTTTCGAAGCCAAATCAATCTTTGACCATAAGAAATTCTTGAATCAGTTCTTCATAATCATCTGGGAATCATCGCTGATCCGTCCAAACTTAACGATGTTGAGTATTTTACACGACTGCCTCATTAGGCAAATAGTGTGGAGTCACGGATTTATTGTTACTTTAAACCACTCACTAAATTTGAATTTTCCAAAGTTCTTTATCAACGCAACCCTAAAGCTCCCTAAGAGTTCGAATTTCTAAAAAAAAATTCAAACTATCTTATGTTTGTTCGATAGACAGTTGGGAAGAACGTAGAAAAATCATGTCCACTGTAGCCGGGGAGCATATGTAGTCCTTAAAATATCCTCAAAATTGAAATTTCTCATATTCGCCACGAAGTACTAGATTTACAAAGGGAAAAAATTCCCACCGCGTAGTATCTTGTCCTTTCGTTTCTCATTTTGAAAACACAGTGAAAAGGACGTTCATTAGGGGTTCCACCAAGAAGCAATAAAAACGAATTTTCTTGATTAATTTTTCTTCTTTAATTTTATTTTAAAAATCCATCGAGTGTAACCCATCCATTCAGACTCATATATATCAAAGCTAAACCAACAAATCATCTTAATCGTTCGACTGCATTGCTGATTAATCAACTCTCCAAACTCAACTGCAGCTCCTTATTGTCTGCGTTATCAGCGTCACCAGCAATTCTCTTTGGCGTTCTAAAGTGTGTCTGACGATGTCGCTATAACAAATGGTTGAAACGCTAGAGTCAATGGACGATGGTTGAATTTTCACATGTTATTTCCCTACCTCTAACCGATTCTTTCGATAGAATCCACGCTCGCAAATATCACACTGGAACTCGTGCTCGTCGGTATGCATTTGTCGTACATGATTTTGCATGGTTACCTGGCCGTTAAATGGGAAAGAATAAAGTTTTCGGATGATGCAATCATCAGTCGAATCAGTTAATTTACCCTGGTCTTAAATGTTCGTCCACAGACTTCACACTCATATGCATGCTCGGAGGCGTGTGTTTCGATGTGATTTCGCAGATGGGACAATTGGCGGAATGCTTTTTCTGGAAGATTTTGTTATTTGTTTGTAAGGAACGGTTAAAAAAAAAATAGATTTTTCCTTGTCTCACGTTTGTTTACTCGGTTTGTCGACCTAATTCCTATTCCCAATTCACTTCTATTTGCAAAATGATCCTTTCAGCTGAAGTATATATTTTCAATGTGACAAAACAACGAACAGTTCAGGAGAGCCGAACAGGTGAGAAAATATTTAATTTTCTGCTCTGCCCATTTTATATGGAAAAAAATCTTCTGAACCGTTCCAATTTTAGAACCAACTCCTTCGACTTTACCTGCTCTTACATAACCTTGGATTGGTATCAATGTTGTACAGATGTAAAAGAAAATTTCCTTTCTCCTCTCGGTGACTACAACGTTTTTTGCAATGCAGGCGAGAAAGTAGTCATTTGGGATCCGTTGTTATGTTTACCTTGGGAAAAGTAGTAACTATTGCAGATAACTATTTCATGTGTTTGTTGTTTCTTCACGAAACGAAAACGTCAACTGGTTTTAACATTTTTGTACACAAAAGCTACTGAACAGTTCAGGTGAGAAAGTTTCTATTTTCTGCCCATGAGTTGAGAAAGTAGCAATTTTCTTGTTTGAACTGTCATCAGACAAAATGTCATCCTGTAAAGACATTTTTAGTGAATAGTGCGGTGAAAAGGTGACGTTTTATGTTTTGTTTTAAAGACAACACACATCGTCAACGGACTTTTTCGCCCATCTGACTGAATGACATTACAAACGAACATGCAACCCAAAGAGACATTATCGGTACTAAATCCAAGGCGCAACCTAATAACCGATTCAATCAGATGACATTATTGTGGACAACAACCTGATGAAACGAATTATTTGTGTTGCGGTTGAGTTTCAAACCCACAACTGGCAATTCAATGTGAAGTCTCGACTTACCCACTGCGCTATTGATTTGTTTTGTTGACAATGTCACTGATGAAAGTTTTTGTATTCTCACCTTCACCGGTAAGAAAATAAAAAATTTCTCACCCGAACTGTGAGGGGCGACCTTTCTACACGTCAATATCATCAGGAACGATATTATAGTCCAAATAATGTTTTAAAATTTTACATTTTAGACGATATAATGGGTGAACTGAACATTTTTTGAACGATAATATCATTCGTGACAATATCGACCGTGTACAAATGTCCCGTCACCTTAAATTCACCTCTGGGGAAAAATAGGAAATTCAACCTTGAGCGATTCGCAGCTCCCTTCACTCTGGCCGCGAAATCTGTTGAATTTCCTGTTGTCACCCCAAGGTAAACAATTGTTGTTTACAACACAGGCGAGAAAATAGTCATTTTCTTACCTCAGCTGAAACTTCGGGTGCCTTTGTTGTGAAAAAACGTTGTGTTGACCTGAGGAAAAAGGTCGAAAATTTCATTTTCTCCATTGACGTGCGGCTGCAAAGCTCGAAATGAAATTTCCAATTTTTCTTTCCTTAGTGAACAATAATTATTACGGCCATACCGGGTAGGAAAGTGAGATTTAGAATGAAAAATGCTACGACGGAATAATAGTCTCTGATGCGCGTGTTACGTTTTGCTTTATTATCTCCCCTATAGGCCATGAGAAAATTGCGTTTTCTTCACGACTGTTCGAATGACATTTCCAGTGAGAAAAGTGAAGCACTTTGTCTCATGTGTGGAGAAAATTGAACTTTTCTCACTAGAAATGTCACTTTGTTTATGTTTTCGAAATATGTTTGGTGAATCGATGTTTTCATTTCGTGGAGAACAACGACAAAATACAACATGAACGCATGAAAAACGTTGTGTTCACCTCTGGGAGAAATAAGAACTTTTCAACTCGTTTCAACAGATAACTATTTCTGACGGCAAGCATAGAATAGAGATGGATAGAATGGATAAGTAACCCCATGAAGCCCCCAAAAAATAAAAATCGTCACAGCGACTGGTCAGTTCAATGAATTGTTTATAATTGAAATTCTTATAGTGATAACACGCAACTAAATCGAAAAACAAAAATTCTTTTAAAAATTAAAAAAAAAATCCTTTTAATAACTATTGGGAAACGAGTCCGACCGCAATAGAAGGCGGAGTTTTGGGTATGCGTTTCTTTTCATGCGTTTTCATGTGTCGCTAAAATTGAAAAAAAAAAAAAGTTTTTGCATTATCGACCGACCGTCTTGTGATCAAATGAATAATCTCAATTCGTTTACCTTATATCGATCCAACTTGGCAAACCCACGCGAACACTCAGGACAATTGTGTTTATAGGTCGTTGAATGCATTTGGCTAACGTGTCCCTTGAGAGAGCTACTCGTTTTGAGCATGAGGCCGCATTCAGTGCACTCGAATACGTTATTCTCATTGTGCGTTTCTAAATGGGCCGTAACGTGCGAACGCATTCGGAATCGTTTCCCTTGAAAGGATGATAGAAAAGTGAAGAATTAAAAATTCGATTTTTTTTTGGTAAAAATATTTTTTCGGTTCAATATTTTCAAGTGGGTTTATGCACAGAAGTAACTTGAGTACGGACGCGCCTATCACAGATGGGATAGCGACAAAGTGTAAACGCGATATTTGAAGGAAGGTCTGATCCGAACAGTTCTACGTCGTCGAACGTAAAGACCAAAAAACGCGTGAGGAATAAGCAGTAGACAGATTGTGCAAAATACAACGGCAATTAGCCACAACCAAATCCCATTCTTTACATGCAGCAGAGAAATGTTACTCAGACACAAAGTTTGCAAAATTATTTCATCCCAACCATTTTTGGAATGAAATTTTTTTGAGTACACAAAAACGATGTATTAAGGCTAGCATCGCAGTTGACCGAGAATGCAACCATAAGCGTCATCTGATTAAATCTAGCCAATTCACTATTTTTTGTCTTAGTGAAATGTTATTTCCCAAAATAATCAAAAACCGAGACTGAGTTTCAGCAGATCACAAATATTACAATACTGTCCTGCTGGACCTTTTTTTGTTGAGGAGTGTGGAAAGTTTCTATTTCGAGCAGAGGGCGAGGAATATATCCCACATGTCCTCGTGTCCGAGGTACTTTTACTCATCGTGATACGAAATATCAAATTATTTCCCGAGGGTAGTATGACGTTTTCCTTTACGAAGGAGGGAAAGACTTTTCCATAGGGACGGAAAGTCCATTTTCCCTACTTGGTAAAGGAAATGGATTTTAATATATATTTGTGCATTAGTGCGAAAATTGACGTTTGTAAAAAATTAGGATCCCACTGCTGTCAGAGAAATGTTAAATGGGTACGGATGTTGCAAGATGGAAGGAACACGTGAATGACAGCTGGCACATATGGGAGAGAATGCGAGAAACGCTTGCGAGAGAATTTCATACAAAATTGGTTAAATTCTCTCTCATAGGTACCAGCTGTCATTCACATGTTACTTCTATCTCGCCACATACGTACCAACTTAACATTTCTCTGGCTGCTGTACATAAAATCTTGTTGCTAACACGTTTTTTTTTTAATTGTATGATTTCTGGTACTGACATGCATACCATCAAAGTTTCGTTTTTTGTCTAGGCATTTGTTTTGGTTAAGGCAGAAACATTTGACAGTTTAATAAAATGATTACTGAAATTTTGAGTAATTAGATCAGTCATTGACTCTGTCAGTCAAACGACTTTAGGAACTAGATTTTCGAATCATTTTCATAAAGGGGGCAACTTTCGAATGGGGCAGCCAATAACAATGATTTAGTGGAAAAAATTGAATTTAACCAAAGTTGAGGCAGTACAGCCACCAAGATCGAAATATCAAAAAAAAAGGGCGAAGTGATGGTTAAAATGACAGTTTTTGATTACTACACATAATTACTCTGCCAAGGGAATATCAAGGTGGAAACAACGCGAGCAAACTCTGGAATTTGTTCTTGTAGTATCCGTTCGACAAGTGTCAAGTGACAAGTTGTCGAATTCAAGTTTTTTATTGGTTTGTTCAATACCCTCTCTAGCAAACAAACTACTTTTATTAAGGTGGTGAAAGAATCAAGTACAGCCTTTGGAGTTTACATGTGCATTACAGCGTAGTCAATCAAAATGTAGAATCCAAAGAAATAAGTTGTGAATTTGACAGAGAGAACTGAGAGTTTGTTTGCTAGAGAGCGTATTGGTTTGTTCCATCCAACGGTAAGTACGATTTTTGACAAGCCGAAAACGAACGAGAGCATACACAGAAACATAACCTAAACGCTTTTGCGAACAATTTGTCAACAATAATTTTTAGGTTGTGCCTCTGTGGACAGCTCAAATAACCTTGGAACAGACCAAGAGGAGGTTACGCAGATTGTTTCAAGAAAAAGGATCTTCTACAAATTGAAGACCATGGACAGTATGTTGACACTGCAACATGAAAAAACTAAATTTCAAAAACCCCGCGCTTCCATCTACGTATAGTAAACACATACTATCCGAGCCAATCTTAATCTATAGCGAATAGCACATATTCCAGTATTATTTGCGCGCGTAGTTTCCTCCTCGGTGAATATTTTCGCAATAAATTTAACTTTAGAGCCGAAAACAACTCGTGAGAGCTTAGATGCTGGTTGTTAAAGCATTTGGCCTCCGTAAAATAGTTACCGAGTGTCCGTTTCGGAAAAATTGAATTTTTTCAATTCAACCTGTGTAAATTGGTGCATTTAGGAGGCACGCCGTAATTAGAACAATTTTTCGTCGATCCCATCTATGCAAAATTGCTTGTATGGTATCGGCGTCACTCTCTTTCGAAATATTGTTCGTTATCGAAATCAGATTCCATTTTCGCAAGTAATTTTCTCTTGTCAAGGGATTTGATGGGGCATTTGGTTTCCAACAGTGGAATTTCCCATCCCGAGGCAGAAATATTTAAGGTTTCACTGGGCTGCAATCAAACGGTAAACGTACTACACCGAAAAAACACAAAATTTCGATGTACGTTTGAGTCGATCTCGTTTTACGTGTGGGTCGCAAATGCTACGTCTCGTACGTATTATGTACATCGAAGTCGTAAAATTCTACGTCTACATCGTACAATAAACGGCTGGGTGAACCATTGGTTTTGTCCTCACTCAACTACAATGTACAAAACCAATGGTTCACTCAGTCGTTTATTGTACGATTTAGACGTAAAATTTCACGACTTCGATGTACATACTACGTAGGAGATGTAGTCTTTGCGACTCACACGTAAATCGTGATCGAATCAGACGTACATTGACATTTTCCGTTTTTTCCGTGTAGGTTACATGGAGTGAGTCCGCGTAGAGGAGATCTGACTTCTCATAAAGTTCGATAGAAGATTAGTATTCCGTTAATGGAGGTCTAAAAAAACGATTTGGCCTATTCGGCATGACCGAAAATTCGAGTATTTTGAAAGATTGTCTGTAATGGAGCGTCGTACTCCGTAATTCACAGCTCTTTTAAATGAATCCAAAATCGCAAGTTGTTCATCCGATCAATATGTAAGACATGGCCCACTATTAAAAAAAGAACGGTTTTTGTTGGCATCTAATCGGAATTCTAATTTTCATTAACCTGTTTGGAACGGCAAGCGTAATTTAAAAGGCTGGAAGGCCTTTGACGGATAATGGTAAATAAAGAAACTAAGCGTATCGCGATGTAATCATTAAAATCTGTTGTTCAAATTAGATCGGTGCGATAGATACTAAAATCTTTTACTTCAACTGTTTAACCATTCAGTTTTCACCACATATTGTACTGAAAAATCGACCACACTAGAAACGACGACTTTATATAGAACTGGCTAGTTCTTGAAGAAGAGGTGAATAGTCGACGATTCTTCATGAACTCACATTTTCTTCAGGAAGTCATCAATTTTTTTGAGACGCGGCAACTATATATAGGCGAGAATTTAAGTTTCTTTCCTTTGGCCTGTATCACCACCTCCTATTCTATCTTATTTGCGCTTCAAATACGAGCAAAACGAGCTATCACTCGACTATGTAGCTGTAAAATTGCCGGAGATACATCGTTTTGAAATTGGTCACTTTTCATACAAAATACACCAAATTGACTTTTCCCAAACAATAAAAATCTTTCAACTTAGTCTGTATGTTTCTATCTATCTATCTATCTATCGACGGTCGATCTCGGAAACTAGTCAGCCAATCTCCATGAAATTTTGCAGGAACCTCAGGGTGGGCATAAAAATGAAAATGTGATACGCCATTACCCCAGGAAAAACCAGAATTTTGTTTTATTGGCCTCGAAGTGGTTTCTGAGTGTGGTTTTCGAAGGTCGGGAACGCGTTTTCGGCTGTAGCTTAGCTGTATTGAAACCTACAGAGGCGTGCGACCCATCAAATGAAAGGTATTCGTAACACGATTCGAACAAAAAAATAATTTAAAAAAATCGGGGCAGATTCGTTTGAGCTAGAGTGATTAGAGTGACCAAATTTTGAGCTACTCGAGCGTAGGATGAAAGGACTAATATTTTTGCGATTATGAAAGATCGAGAGTTACTTTCATCGGCAAAGTCTCAGAGTTTTACGAGTAGAACAGAGGGGCATATGTGAAAAATGTCGAAAGTTGGAAATGGGTGGGTCAATTATGTTTTTAGAGGTATTTCTTGAATGGTGGCAGATAGAGAGTTACTTTCTTCGGCAAAGTCTCAGAGTTTTACGAGTAGAAAAGAAGGGCATTTGTGAAAAATGTCGAAAGTTGGAAATGGGTGGGTCAATTGGGGTTTTAGAGATATTTCTTGAATGGTGGCAGATAGAGAATTACTTTCTTCGTCAAATTTTCGAATTTCGTCAAATTTTCGATTTTCGTTAAATTTCGTCAAATTTTCGAATTTCGTCAAATTTTCGATTTTCGTCAAATTTTCGATTTTCGTCAAATTTTCGAATTTCGTCGAATTTTCGAATTTCGTCAAATTTTCGAATTTCGTCAAATTTTCGATTTTCGTTAAAATTCGTCAAATTTTCGAATTTCGTCAAATTTTCGATTTTCGTTAAAATTCGTCAAATTTTCGAATTTCGTCAAATTTTCGATTTTCGTCAAATTTTCGATTTTCGTTAAAATTCGTCAAATTTTCGAATTTCGTCAAATTTTAGAATTTAGTCAAATTTTCGATTTTCGCTAAATTTTCGAATTTTGGTTGTTTCCAGTCAAATTTTCTTTTGGTAAAAATTATTTGGCAGATGATGACGAAAACTAAGCCAGCTTGTTTGAACTAAAATTGGGTGTAAAATTTAATTTTTGCGTAACGAAGCTGAAAGCGACTCAGAGTTTTACGAGTAGAACAGAGGGGCATATGTGAAAAATGTCGAAAGTTGGAAATGGGTGAGTCAATTGGGGTTTTGGAGGTATTTCTTGAATGGTGGCAGATAGAGAATTACTTTCATCGTCAAATTTTCGAATTTCGTCAAATTTTCGATTTTCGTTAAATTTCGTCAAATTTTCGAATTTCGTCAAATTTTCGATTTTCGTCAAATTTTCGATTTTCGTCAAATTTTCGAATTTCGTCGAATTTTCGAATTTCGTCAAATTTTCGAATTTCGTCAAATTTTCGAATTTCGTCAAATTTTCGATTTTCGTTAAAATTCGTCAAATTTTCGAATTTCGTCAAATTTTCGATTTTCGTTAAAATTCGTCAAATTTTCGAATTTCGTCAAATTTTCGATTTTCGTCAAATTTTCGATTTTCGTTAAAATTCGTCAAATTTTCGAATTTCGTCAAATTTTAGAATTTAGTCAAATTTTCGATTTTCGCTAAATTTTCGAATTTTGGTTGTTTCCAGTCAAATTTTCTTTTGGTAAAAATTATTTGGCAGATGATGACGAAAACTAAGCCAGCTTGTTTGAACTAAAATTGGGTGTAAAATTTAATTTTTGCGTAACGAAGCTGAAAGCGTCAACTCTAGCGATGTCATTTATTTTAGAAATTGTATTTCAAAGACTGCGTCACACTTTTCTCGAAGAGATTTTTGTTGGGATCATTTCTACTCGTCTTTTTAAATTTTCGTACAAGCGATATTCTCTTCTACAAATGTTAGGAAACGGCGAGGGAAACGGCGATTTCCTGAAGAAAATGTGAGTTCTTGAAGGATTGACGACGGCTCACTGTTTCAGTAACCCGCCGTTCAGAAGAGTCATCGTTTCTAGTGTCGTCGATTTTTCAGTGAAATTCACCACATTAACCGTAGCTGTTGTTGCTGTAGTTACAGTCGATATCAGACGAATAGCCGAAACGTTAAGAGGGAATCAGCCGAGCTTCCTTCAACAAATTTTCGCTCTTCCAATGATCTACAGATCCGGGATCGTCAATTGGAGACTAATAATTTGATAATCGTCAATGGACTAACAGCTTTTGCTCAGAACAATTGCGAGCCTGGGTCGCTCAAATTTATTTTCAAATAATCAAAACTGACTGCTGAGAAACAAACTTGGGAAAAAGAAGGGAATTTTCCGAAAACTATCGACGATCGAAGTGTTATTGCCGATATTGACCTCACTTTGGGATAAATTTTGTTGTTTTCTCTCTTCACAAAACGGTAAACAAAACGTGAGCGAGCAACGGAAATTCGGATTAAAAAAAATAAAATTTTCGTCTTCGGTGGATCGCACTCACCACATATGGGACAGGCATGTTTCCGAATGTCCTGGTGGCACATGATATGCGTTCGAAGGTCGCACTTCATTTTGAATGTTTTGTCGCAAATGTGACACTCAAATGGCCGTTGATTTTTATGCCTGAACTCATGATCGGAACACTGTTGAGCCGTTGTGAATCCCTTGTTGCAAATTGAACATCTGCATAAGAGGAGGGGAATGAGTGTGCGCATATAGCAACGGAACCAAGCGACTGGTCAGTCAGGACTTACATATAAGGTTTTTCCGAATCATGCTGCCTCATATGAAGATCCATACCACTCGAACTAAGCATCTTTCCGCATACTGTACACGGAGCCTTGTCACAGGCTTTGCTGCAAGTGAAAAGATTTTTTTTTTTGAAATAAGATTTGACTTAATCGATGTGTTAGTAGATGAATGCCACTTACTGGTGCGTGGTGAACTTGTCCATCGTCTCAAAATATTCGTTACAATTGAGACACTTGACGGCATCGTATTCCTTCATGGTATCCGCATCCAGAACCCGTTCGGTGATGAACTTTTTCACTTTGGGCGTTTTCGGTTTTCGCACTTTTTTCATCGTCCGTCCCGTGCCGCCATCGTCGACCTTCGAATATTCCTCCCGGAAACTGTTGCAATTCTCATCGTCCACTTCGTCTTCGTACACGTACTCCACTTCGGTATTTTCATCGATTTCCGAATAATTGTCCAGATACTGTTCCTCCAGATACTGTTCCGTTTCGTCGTCATCGGTGCCGTCCTCTTTGAACAGATTACAATCGTCGTCCAGATCCAATTCGTCCGTTTCCAATTTGATGAATTTGATGTCCGGTTCATCGCTGACGCCGACATTTATCCGCTTCAAATTGTTCGGCGATGGGATATGTTTGTCGACTGTTTGCGGTTCAACCGATTCGAAATTATCAAGCGTTTGCGATGTATTTTCGACCTTAACCGACGATCGTGTCAAACGCTTCTTTTTGCTGTCATCGTCGGCATTCTTCTGTGGACTTTTCTTGCTCAGTGGCCCAGGCTTTGACGGCTTCTGTTTGCGTAAAATTGCTGTGAATTTCTCTTGGTTCTGGAAAACTTTCTTTTTGAACTCGTAAAAAACATTCAGCTGCAACTGGCAGAGATGGCACACCATTTCCGGGTAGCCGGTATTCGGTTCCAACTAAATTCGATTCGATTGAAATTCAAATGTTTTGATTCGAAGGAAACAAAAAACAAAAAAAAAATTACCTCTGACAGCAAGCAATCAACAATCATTCGTCCAATGGCTGTCAAGCCGTCTGATTCCTTCGCAGAAAATATGTTCACATTATTTTCGGAGGCGGAAAAACACAGCCGACAGGTGTTGTCCTCGATAACATTCATTTCGGTTAACACTTTTGCATTTATCACATCAAAAAGGGTTAGAAATTTTAGACGATAGGCAACAACGCCAAAATTTCAGCAATGATGTTCACTTGAGGCGACAGGGTCCGTTTCAATCGTTTCACTGATGCGTGATGGAAAAAGAGTCGCGGCGGAGTCGCTCACTATAATTGTTTTGACAGTTAAATCGCGGGATAATGTGTCAATCGTTTGGCGGCAATTTTTGAAATTGCTGAAAGGTTCCATCAAATGGTTGGTTCCGGCGATTTTTTTTTTATGTCGATAAGAAAGCAAGTACATCTCTGAGTTGTTCACGATGGGGCGGAACCACAATTTCCATGTTGCACTACCCAAGGTTCTGAAAGAACAGGTTAACGCACTTCTGAGTTGATCACGAAGCACAAATTTTGACAATTTAGACAAGCTTTGTTAAACACTTTTACAGATTGTGTGGAATGTCAACTTGATAAAAAATATTTTTTTTTCGTTAAGTTTTGTTAAAATTTATGATTCACCCGCTTTCGTGAGTGTCTTAACCTGTTCTTTCAGAACCTTGGCAGCATCTAGGTTTATGAAAGTTTTTAAGGCAATTTCACAGAATCTGTGTTGAAAGCATTTAACAAACTCTGACATCTAATCACTATTTAACAAAACATGTTTAAATCAAGGTTCTGAAAGAACATGTTAAAACAGCCACGACGGGTGACACTGAAATTGATAACTCAGTACTAGGGTGTGTCGATTTCAATTTTTTTTAGTCATTCCTGGTTCCGCCCTACCGCGATTCACCCTCGCACTAGCAATGATAATGGTTGCTAGGAATCTCGCGCCGCGTCATTCACAATTATTCACATTTTGACACATTTTGTATAAGGAAGATGTCACTTTGTGAATTATTGTGAATGACGCGGCGCGAGATTACTTAACACCATGATAATCAGCAATTTTTTTTTTTTTTTTAAAGTCAATATAAGCTTGCACCGTCACTTTTTCAAAAATTTTCGAGCTACACGAGATGCCCTGTTTTTGAGCCTTCCAACAGCGAAACCAATAAATTTTTAGATTTACCTATCGAAAGTGTACGCTTGCTAGATTCGCTATTGAAAACCCTTCAAAATGAGCTATCACAACAATAGCTTGAATAAAATTTACTCAGAAGATATGATTTTTTCACATACAAAATTCTTGAAAATTCCACCTCGGTGAAACTTGGTGCTACACCAAAATGACGGTAAAACATTTTTTTAACTTTTTTTAATTTTTGTATGTTCTAGTAGACCCTCTAGATGCCGTACAGAGTGAAAACTCTGCAAAAGCATCTGTAGATTTTTTTTGGTTCGGACCCATAATCCAAGTAGGGCGGAACCAGGAATGACTAAAAAAAATTGAAATCGACACACCCTAAAAAAAATTTCGTCATGAAAAACAGGACCAAAACACGTTTTCAATGCCTCGTTTGTTTTGACCATGAGTGCTTTAACCTAGTCTTTCAGAACCTTGTATGATTGAAGTGAGCGATTGGAGGACCCTGGCAAAAACGGAAGGCCTAAAATTTCACCCTGGCCATAAATTTAGGAATTTTTCTCGTAATTTAAGCCTTCAACATGAGAAGTTGTATACGCATCTGTTGTGGACTGTTTAATTTAGGCACTTTTGCTTGTCGCCCTCACTTCATTCGGCGCCAAGTTGCCTAAAATATACCGTCCACAACAGATATGTCTTTCCTCGATGGTTGTGTGGTTCAATGAAAGTACAGAACAGGTATGGCCGATCAGCAAATTCACCTTAAACGCATTCATAAATTATGTCAAAATAATATGAAAATGAGTGCGTAAATCAAATTTTTATGTCCTCCGGGCGAACGATCGACCATACCTGTTTTACACTTTCATTGATGTGGTTAGTGGGAGGTGATCAACAACTGAAAACATGCTCTTTTCTTATGCAGTTCTTACCATGCGTAAGTAAAAATATTTCTCTCTGTGGAATGACACTTCAAACTTGTCCCTGAACTTCGTGTGTTCGCTCCATAAATAACTGTTATTATTGAGAGTTTTCAAAAATCCATGGCTGGTGTTACAATACTTGATGCAGCGAAAAGGACAAAATTTAAGTGAGCGCGCGAAACTCCAACTGTCACTTCGATGTCAAAACAGTGGAAACAGATTTCTGTATTTCTCTCGTTTATAAACAAATCTGTGAATTACACAAATCCGTGCAATAAAAATGGACTGGCAACCGATTATCGTTGATGGCAGAAACGAAACGTTTCTGGTTTCTATCATCAATCGGTCTAATGACAATTTCCAGTTCAATTTGACCAATCTGAAGGAATTGTGGAATGAGAAAGTTGAATGGCAGGCAATTCTTAAAAGGGCCAAAGTAAGTTTTCGTTTGAAAGAGTCAGGTGGTCTAAGTCGATCTACCGTCTTGCACAATGGTTTACATTTCCCAATTTGTTCGCATTTACCAGGACGAAAATCCGATCATGAACGTCACCGAAAAAGAAAGCGCAGTGGAACGGACGATCTTTTCGCCAGCCAAACATTACCAAACATGCACCAGCACGAACGGTACGGAACTGATGCTCAAGACAAAACATTACATCAGTGCCGTTCCGTTTCACTTTCAATGGAAATTAACGAAAAGCGGTGCCGATGTGGTAAGTCATCTGTGTGAGATCAACGAGGAACTGACATAACTTATCCAAATGCCCGTTTCAGTTCTACGAAGAAATTACCAGAAAATTGCTAGTCAGTCTACTGAACGTGCAGGACCAGCGAACTGAATTGTTCGAAGTCATCAAACGAAAAGACGCAGAAATCGCTCAATACAAGATTGAGGGAGCTGTGTTAGCCCGAAGTGAGTTGCGGATGGTGGTACCAGCGAAGGGATTTGTGAAATTCTGACCGGTGTAATCGAAATTTCAGGACAACTGGCAACTCAACCGTTCCTCAAATCTGAATTTGATGGAAAATTTGAACTGATGTCCGATTCGAGTTTGTTCGCCGGCGACAACAATACCAATACAATCAAAACGATGTGCAATTACAGTGATCTAATCAAAGGCAGCAGTGCAGCCACGGCTAACGTACCGGAAAAACCGAGTCCGTCAAAAATTTTCAAACATCAGAAGAAGAAGGAAGAGAACGCCATGAGGTGGGTACTCTATTGCGTTGACACGCCTCGGCAAATTCCAGCCATCGTTGCCTTGACAACAAATGAATTTACGTGGCAGTTTCATTTCTGAGAGAGCTTTAACCATATTCTTCTCTGGTTCACAGGAAATTCCAGACTAAACGGGAGTGCAAGATTCAGTACGAAAGTTCGTGTGAACTGCTGATTTCCGATGACGAAATGGAGCAGAACGGGAATGTCAAGTCTGATGACATTCGAACAGATGCAATTGTAGATTCCATGCAACGCAAAGAGGCTCCGAAACGGAAATTAAGATCGAAATTGAATTTATAAATGATCGAATGATATGGGGGGTGTCGGCTTTCTATGCTGCAACTTTTGAGTTGTGAGTGCAATTTGTGATACGAAATAAAAAGAAATTTTTTGAACCATGACCTTTCCTTCGTTTCCTTCGTTCGTTGAATAATTCTTGATTTCCACTTACACAAAACCATTCCGTTTTCTCTCCGTTTACACTTTAACCAATAGAAAAGAGGCTTAGCTAAACGGAGGCAAAACGGAATGTTTTTTGTGAGTGGAAATCATGCATTACACACAACCTAAATTGTGACGCTGAACTGCTACACAGGTCCGTTAAATCAAAAATTTTCTCAAACGATGGAGGTCTGTTCCAAGGCCATACGAATTGTCAAATTTCATCCAAAGAGATGGACATGGATAAAATCATGTTCGTTCCATAGAGCTATACTCTATGGTTCGTTCGGCCAGTCAACATTCTTGTTTACAGTTACTTGGAACAAACCTATTAGCAGATGTTCCACTTCATACAAAACACAATTGCGTAGTGAAAGATCCTTGTTCTTCTAGAAGATAGTGGGCAGTGTGTTGTCATGTATTACCTCAAAGTTTCATAAAATGAAAAGAACGCCCTCAAAGGTTTTGAGATCTCGGAGAATGCTGAAGTTCTTGATCCGTGAGGATACTGAACCATGAGAAATGATGCAGTTTTAGGAACCAACCAACTGCTATCTTAATTATCCATTTAGTACAAAAGAGAATCCAAAAAAACTGAGTTATCCCAAAGTTATAGAACTGGGAAAATGCTAGACCATGTGGAGTGATTGAATTTTAGGAACTAGTACACTACCAGGTCAATAATCCTAGATTTACCAAGGGAAATCCAACACGACCTTTAAAACTTTGAGTTTTATAATTGGGAGCTGAAGAAAGAGGTCAGGACTATACTGGGCTGTAATTCTTCCTTATTTAACTTGACAAATGTAGTTCTTTCAAGAAACCCAAAAAAGAAACATGTTTCACTTCCAACCCTGTTCCTGACCATATCCCATCAGGATAATAAGTTAGGATGACGGAGATTATTGAGGAATCATGAAATTTTGGGCTGCTAGGAATTTCGCGCCGTATGCTTTAATAGTTGAATTTCGTGCCCATACGGAATTTCTTGCTGGTAGGAATCTCGCAACGTCTCAGTAGCAATGCAGGTATCCCAACGTTTTGTAAAAGGAAAATCCGCACTTTCTGAGTCGGGATACCGGTATCCCTGATTTTTAAGCGTGTAATTTACACATTGTGTGTAAAAACTTTCAAAAAGTGTGTAATCTTACACATGTTTGTGTTTGCACAAAAAATGTGTAATTAATTACACATTTTCATTACAGTGAACGACATCTCAAATGTCTCACTGTCAAATTTTTCTGAGAATTTTATTGTGTCATCTGTCATTGCAAATTCACAATGACATTCTCTGAAAAAAATGACAGTGAGACATTTGAGATGTCGTTCACTGTAAAAAAACTCTAATGAAAGGACTAGATGTGCTTTCCGAAGGAAATTTCAGTGAAGATTTCTCTCAGTTTCGCCAAGAAATTATTTCATCAATGATTCAATTTCTTAACAAAATGTTCGAGTGTGACAGTCAGTTAAGAGTGATATCGCCAAAACTGTGTCCAAATGTCCAAACATTTAACATATAAGTCTAGAACGGGTGGCGGCCGTTACCGATGATTATGCTCACGCTTTATGAAGGTCTGCCAAAGGCCAATATTCCTACAACATTTAGAAACATTTCTTTCTCAAGCTATCACGGAAAAGCTGTTTTCACGACTCCTGACATGCTATTACTTTTCACGTGTTCACTCTGAAAATGAATTGATAAACTATTCAAACGAGCCATAGCTTGCCCGGATCGCTGAGTTATTCCCTTGACTGAAAGTCAAGGGTCTTATGCCAGAAAATACCCTAAAATGTTAGTAACCATACAGTGAATGAAAAATTATCAAAACCGTAATTGTTTGTAATCATTTTTTTTTGTCACGACGATAACTTGAGTAATTCTTAACCGATTTTGATGATTTTTTTTTTAATCGACGAGGAATGAAATTCCTGAGGTTAAGTTCGAAGATGAGCCATGTTGGGATAAGGTTCTGGAAACTATTCCAGAAAAACATGATTTTATTGATAATTGTAATTGATAATTGTAACTGATAATTGTAATTGATAATACAGTGCTGATAATTGATATTGTGATAATGATAATTTAATGTGTTGTGGTGATATTATATAAAATGTTATTAAAAACGTAGAAGAATGGGATTTCTGAGGTTAAGTTCGAGGATGGGCAATGTATAAGGTTCTGGAAACTATTCCAGAAAAATAAGTAACTGATAATTAGTAACTAGGCCCCACCACTTGGGTGGGTCTTTTCCCTTGACTGACTATCAATACTTTCAATAATTCCAGTCCCAGTTGTCTTACCATTTTTAAAAAAGCTGTTGTTTTGAAAAACACAAAATTATAGTAAGATGAAAAAGCGAATGGTCTCTTTGCTACATCATTAATTGAGTATCTCTTTTATTTTCACTGGGCGTTTAGAAAACTCAAAATTAATTTAATTTTCTTAAGAGCTGCGTGAATCGAAGGTTCAGCGAGCGATGCTTTACATCCAATAAGTATGAGTACTTAAAAACACTTTTAAAATTAAAATTGCATATTTCTTGCCTACCTCTTGAAAAAATAAAACTCGTGTGAATTACGCAAAGTTCACACTCGTTCAAATATTGTAGGAACGAAAAAAATTCTTTTAAGAATACGGATTTCACGCAAAAATTGTCGTATATCCCAGATTACTAGTCCAATTAAATTCCAGTGTTCGAGTTTAACCACATGAATTACGCTACTGAGAATTACTCGAGCTATCGGTTTCTCAAGCAAGCAAGCAAGCAAAAACTCTTTTGGGAAGTACTTCTTAATTGTTAGACTAGAAATCCAGAATTTCACAACTCGTCAAATAAGAAATTTTTCTGGAAATCCGTTGCAAAAATGTGGTGGTATAACAAGTTATGTTTACAATTACTCCAAACTCACTACTCCAATATCATTCTCTGTCAATTAAAACAAAAAATTTGAAAATCGGGTAAAAATTACTCAAGTTATCACGTGGTAACAAGAGAAAGCGTCTGTGTAGAGTTTCTCCCATCTCGCTGTTCCAATATAATCCATCTGCAAACTCAGCCTCAAGAGTTTCAATCTTCGTCGATTAAGACAAAATCTTTGAAAATCGGATAAGAATTATGGAAGTTATCGCGGTAACAAGTAAAAAAATCTCTTGAGAATTACTACCATCTCATTATCCCAATATTGCCCATCTACGAACTTAACCTCATGATTTTCATTCTCCGTCGATTAAAACCAAAATTTTGAAAATCGGGTAAAAATTACTCAAGTTATCACGTGGTAACAAGAGAAAGCGTCTGTGAAGAATTTCTCCCATCTCGTTGCTCCAATATAATCCATCTGCAAACTCAGCCTCAAGAGTTTCAATCTTCGTCGATTAAGACAAAATCTTTGAAAATCGGATAAGAATTACGGAAGTTATCGCGGTAACAAGGAATAAAATTCTCTTGAGAATTACTCCCATCTCATTACCCCAATATTGCCCATTTACGAACTTAACCTCATGATTTTCATTCTCCGTCGATTAAAATCAAAATTTTGAAAATCGGTAAAGAATTACTCGAGTTATCGAGTCCACAAGTGTACGGACGTTTTCTGTATTTAACGTTTTTTGCCAATGTAGAACATTTTCAAAATATCAAAGTGAACTTAGCGTTACGGACATTTAAGGGTATTTTCTTTCATAAGACCCTGACTTTCAGTCAAGGGAATTATCAATATTAATTTTCAATTAACATGTATTATCAATTATCAACAGAGTAAAATCCTGTTTTTCTGGAATAGTTTCCAGAACCTTATCCCGACATGACCCATCTTTGAAATTAACCTCAGGAATCCCATTCCTCGTCGATTAAAAAAAAATCATAAAAATCGGTTATGAATTAATCAAGTTATCGTGATTACAAAAAAAATAGGTTACAAACAATTACGTTTTCCTTCACATTTCATACATTGTTAGGTTACAAACATTTTATGGTATTTTCTGGCGTAAGACCTTTGACTTTCAGCCAAGGGAACAATATTATTATTACCAATTATCAGTTATTACAGTTACATTTTATATAATAATATCACCACAACACATTAAATTATCAAAATATCAATTATCAGCACTGTATTATCAATTACAATTATCAACAATTAAAATTATCAATAAAATCATGTTTTTCTGGAATAGTTTCCAGAACCTTATCCCGACATGGCTCATCTTCGAACTTAACCTCAGGAATTTCATTCCTCGTCGATTAAAAAAAAAATCATCAAAATCGGTTAAGAATTACTCAAGTTATCGTCGTGACAAAAAAAAATGATTACAAACAATTACGGTTTTGATAATTTTTCATTCACTGTATGGTTACTAACATTTTAGGGTATTTTCTGGCATAAGACCCTTGACTTTCAGTCAAGGGAATAATATTGTTAATAGACTGCTGATTTTGTAATTGATATTGATAATTTAATGTGTTGTGCGATATTGTATGCAATGTTATAAAACTATCAAATATTTCATACATAAATAAGCAAGATAGACACTTATATCATCATTCGTTACGCAACTCCACACAAGTAAACATCGCAGTCGTTGTCAATTATCAATTATTTTCCGATTATCAACTATCAAATTTTTGATAATACTTAACCAATTTTAACAATTTTTTTTTAATCGATGTGGAATTAAATTATCTAGGCTTAGTTCGAAGATGAGTTCTATTAAATACGATACGATTACTTTGATAAAATTTGATTTTTTTTTGGATGTATGTGTTGAATTGCAATCATTCTGTCAACACTACATCGGTACTCGTCTAATTGCATCCATCACTGGCACCGAATCTTTGGACACCGTGATCCAGCGGCAATCAAAAAAATGGTCGAAAAGGAATTAACCAGAGGCATGGAGATAACAGAATGTGGAGAAAAATTATTTTGTGACGTTTGTGCTGAAGCCAAGATGACACGACCGCCGTTTCCAAAACAATCGATGAACAGATCAAAAGCAGTCCTCGATCTAATTCACTCCGACGTATGTGGGCCTATGAAGACAACGTCACCAAGCGGAAAGAGATACATGTTGACCTTCATAGACGATCACTCAAGATTCACTAAGACATTCTTCATTCGCTATAAATCTGAAACCGAGTCAAAATTAAGAGAATACGTCGAGATGGTAAAAACGAAGTTCTTGCGAAAGCCAAAGTCAATGCGATCGGATAGAGGAGGAGAGTACGTAGGAAACTCAACCACCAGTTTCCTAAACAAGGAAGGCATCCAGACTCAATTTACTGCGCCAAGCACACCACAGCAAAACGGTGTAGCTGAAAGGAAAAATCGATCACTGGTCGAAATGGCACGATGCATGCTCCTCGATGCAAGGCTTCCGCTAACCTTTTGGGCAGAGGCCGTCAACATTTATTTATTTATTTATTTATTTATTTCGTCATGGCGAATTATATTCAAAATCGACTACCGACTAGAGCTATCGAATCGACACCATACGAACTGTGGAATGGAAAACAGCCAGGTATCACGCATTTTCAAATTTTCGGTTCTAAATGTTTCGTTTACACTCCAGCAGAGAAACGACATAAATTTGAAAATACAGCAAAGCCGATGATACTAGTCGGGTATGACGAACAGTCTAAAGCATACAGATGCTACGATCCTGCAGCAAAGAAATTAGTAATTAGCCGAGACGTACGTTTCATCGGCAGTGAATATACAAAAGGCATCAGACGCAGCAGAAATTCAGAAAACAACAATGAAGCAACCATCCACTTGGATTCCGATCACGCGAAAGACTACAGCTTCCTTGACGAAGACAAAGGAGACGAAATGCACGACGACGAAACGTTCGAGGACGCAGTTAGTGCGAATCATGATGAAGAGAATAATGACCGTCCAAGATCACCAACACCGAGACAATCGGAGCGAATTAACAAAGGTGTCCCACCGCGTCGTCTTATCGAGGAGATGAAAATCGTGACTCACAACGTCATCGAACCAAAGACATTAAAGGAAGCGGTCTCAGGCGAATTTAAATCACAGTGGAAGGAAGCGATAGACGAAGAAATGCAATCGCTGAAGAAAAACGGTACGTGGGAGCTTTGTGAATTGCCAAGTGACCGGAAAGCTATCGGATGCAAGTGGACTTTCAAGTCAAAAACAGATTCAGATGGGAACGTAGTTCGTTTCAAGGCAAGGCTAGTCGCACAAGGGTTTTCGCAAAAATTCGGCACGGACTATGGAACGACTCATTGAAAAGTCTGTTAGTCAACAAGGGATTCATTCAGTGTCTGGCCGATGCGTGTCTTTATAAACGAAAATTCAGTGACAGTTGGGCATTTCTATTAATATTCGTTGACGACATCATACTCGCAGCAAAATCCAATGAACAAATCGAAAAAATGAAATATCTCATCGTGTCGAAATTCGAAATCCAAGATTTGGGTGAAGTAAAACAGTATCTCGCACTCGAAGTAACCAAAACATCGGATGGATTTTACGCTATTTGCCAGTCAAAGTACATACGTTCAATAGTGGCGGACTTCAATCTTGAAGATGCAAAGGAAAGTAAAATTCCAATGAGAACGGACTACGGATCAACTCAAAGTTTCGGCGACGAGAGACTGATGCTATCAAACGAACAATACCAAAAACTCATTGGGTGCTTGCTATTTCTGTCAGTGAACACTAGGCCAGACATTTCTGCTGCTATTTCGATTTTGGCACAAAGGGTAAGCAGCCCACGACAAGATGATTGGAACGAACTAAAGCGCGTTGTAAAGTATCTGAAAGGAACGGTCAACTCGAAATTGGTCATCGGGAGAAACGAAAAGGACGAAGGATTTCTCCATGGGTATGCGGACGCTAGCTTCGCTGATAAAAGCATGAATAGAAAGTCAATTAGTGGCAGCGTATTTTTCGTCAACGGAGGATTGGTCAGTTGGTCATCAAGAAAACAAAACTGTGTGTCGCTATCATCAACCGAGGCCGAGTTCATTGCATTATCGGAAGCGTGTCAAGAAGTATGCTGGTTGCGTCGACTTTTAACGGACCTGGAGCAAGTGATAGAGGAGCCAACTGTGCTGTACGAAGACAATCAAAGTTGTCTCAAGTTCATTAAAGACCAAAAGGTATCCAACCGAACGAAACACATTGACACAAGAGAATTCTTCGTAAAGGATTACGTCGACCGCAAGTTAGTTACGTGTACGTACTGTCCAACTGAACGAATGCTAGCCGATCTGTTAACAAAACCATTGCCACCGAACAGACACAAGATGCTTAAGGAAATGTGCGGGTTGAATGATTGAGGGGTCATGTTGAATTGCAATCATTCTGTCAACACTACATCGGTACTCGTCTAATGGCAACACTACAATTCAGTTCAATGTTATGATTTCATCTTTTGTATTCATTCTCTTTATGTTTGTCTTAACGCTCAGGCGTGATTTCAATAAAATCTATTTTACATAACATAAAGTGTCGGCTTGTGATATTCTCAGCAGTTGCAGATAAGGAAATCCAATAAAAACATGTGAATTTGTTTTCGCCAACGAATATATATTGATATTAGAATTGATGGTAGACTATCAACTTGATAGCTGACTATCAAATTTGACAGTTGACTATCAACTTGATAGTTAACTATCAAATTTGATAGTTGGCTATTTGAATATCAATTATCAATTATCAATTTATGTATAAAAAGAAAGCTATGTTTTTTGTCACTCGAGAATCATCTTTCAAAGAGTACACATCGATCTAATGATCGATTTGAAAAATTATTCCCTTGCCTGAAAGTCAGGGTCTTACACCAGATAATACCGTTAAATTTGGGCTATGTGGGACAAAGGATCGAGAAGCTATCCTAGAAAAAGAGGATTTTTCACTCAATTATTGTAACCTCAATCGTAAAGATTACTTGAAATTTGATTTTGTTGCGTAGTGTGTGTTCGATAATGTTCATGAAACAAGTAGGAAGAAAATTTCGTCAGTACATGCCCAGCCTCTAACCGGGAAACATAGTGAACTGCTAACAACTTGATAGTTGACTAACAAATTTGATAGTTGACTAACAAACAAAAATGTTTTTTACTCAATGTTTTACGGCAGAAAGATGCCTGCTATGAAATGAGCACAGTATGATGGAAAAATGTAGGAAATTTTATGTTAAATGTAACCATCATTCTTTGTAGGCAATATAAGATAAGTCAATATCAACTAATTTCTAAAAAAAAAAAAATTAAATTAATTATTCCAACAATCAAACAGAATTTTTTACAACTCTCATACGAGTGTGAAGTTTGCGGCCAGAGCGAAGCGAGGGCCGTAATTCTCACGAGTCGTGATATTTTATGGGATATAATATTCGACCGACAGAAAAATTTAATTTTACCGATAAAAAATAATAAAATACCGATAGAAATGTGGTACATGTGATTCAGTAAATCAGTAAAAAGTAAAAAAAAAAATTGTGAAGGATACACTTTGTCGATTTTAAAAATATAAAGCAAAGGCGGTTCGTTCCAAGGGAATTCATTCTTCAACGAAATGTAATGTGTTCGTTCCTAGAGAATTCATCCTTTTACAAAATGTAGCGAGAAGGCGTTTTGTTCGTTCCTGGGGAATTAATCCTTCTACGAAATGTAAGGCGTTGTGTTCGTTCCTAGAGAATTCATCCTTCTACGAAATGTAATGAGAAGGCGTTCTGTTCCTTCCTAAGGAATTCATCCTTCTACGAAATGTAACGAGAAGGCGTTTTGTTCGTTCCTCGAATTCATCCTTCTACGAAATGTAATGAGAAGGCGTTCTGTTCCTTCCTAGGGAATTCATCCTTTTACAAAATGTAACGAGAAGGCGTTTTGTTCGTTCCTAGGGAATTCATCCTTCTACAAAACGTAACGAGAAGACGTGTTGTTCGTTTCTAGAATTCATCCTTCTATGAAATATAATGAGAAGGCGTTCTGTTCCTTCCTAGGGAATTCATCCTTTTACAAAATGTAATGAGAAGGCGTTCTGTTCGTTCCTAGGGAATTCATCCTTTTACAAAATGTAACTAGAAGGCGTTTTGTTCGTTCCTAGGGAATTCATTCTTCTACGAAACGTAACGATAAGGCGTGTTGTTCGTTCCGAGAATTCATTCTTCTACGAAACGTAACGAGAAGGCGTGTTGTTCGTTCCTAGAATTCATCCTTTTATGAAATGTAACGAGAAGGCATTTTGTTCGTTCTTAGGGAATTCATCCTTCTACGAAATGTAACGAGAAGAGAAGAATATATAGGCACTTATTGGAATATAGTGTCAAACTGAAAAAGAACAATGCCTGTCAAAAGTTTGACGAGGGTACAATAGACCTGTCAAAAAAAGGGTTGACGAGGGTTCAATAGACAAGCTGGCAAAAAAAAATTGACGAGGGTACAATAGACCTGTCAGAAAAAAGGTTTGACAAGGGTACAATAGATCCTTAATGCCATAATATAATTGCGCTTTTCTTCAACTCTACTGTCAACGTACCGTGAGAAAGAAATCTCTCCCACACTTGATACAATAGACCTGTCAGAAAAAAGGGCTGACGAGGGTACAATAGATCCTTAAGACCATAATATAATTGCGCTTTTCTTCAACTTTACTGTCAACCTACCGTGAGAAAGAAATCTCTCCTACACTTTATACAATTGATCCTTAATGTTATTTTATACCTGCGAATACAATTGATCCTTTTCTTTATAATTTCATAATCATGAGAAAGAAACTACCCCCACCCTGATATAATTTTCGATAAAAATTGTCCTGTCGCTAGGTGTACACTATATAACAATAGAATCTCAATGACTTACCTGTCAAATTTTGACGAGGGTACAATAGACCTGTCAAAAAAGGGTTGACGAGGGTAAAAATAGAGGTCAATAAATCTGTCAAAAGAGTTGATGAATAGACAATAGAACTATAATTACCTAATATATTCGATCATTTTATCAGTTTTTATGTCACTATATCGTGAGAAAGTTTTCTCCCACACTAAACACAATGGTCAACCATACAAAAGGTTCGATTGTTTACTATACAATAGAGTCTTAAAGAGCCAACATACTTTAGGATTTTAACAAATTAACTGTCAGGACATCGTGAGAAAATTTTCACCCACGCATCAGACAAAAGAGCCTGATAAAGGTTCTATAAATGAAACTTTAGTTACACGACCCATTGTATCATAAAAATTCTCCCACACTTTATAAAATTGTCTTGTCGCGAGGTGTACACCATGGGACAATGGAAACTGAATGACTTGATATATTAGCACTTTTAAACGAATTCAATGTCACAGGATCGTGAAAAAAAAACAATAGACTACGCCAAAATGATTTTTTTTCTCAAATTTTTTACATTAGGCAGCTAATAATTGAAAATAAAGATACCCGTGTCTCGTCTTTTGACGAAAAAACTTGAAACCGGAAAGATTTTTTACTTTATAAATTCCTGAAATATGTGATTTGCGCCATTTTCCACCCAAATTCCACATAAGGTCTTAAGTTTGCCACTTTACAATTACAGTAGTATTGTTCACTCAGTTCACCCAGTTTTGACTGATTCACTGAATTTTGTTTTGATGAAATGTCAAATCGCCACAGTAAATTTTTAATTTCAAACAAGTTTGTGTCGAAAATTTGAAGTATTTCCCTTAAAACGAAGTGATTCAGTTTAAATTTCGCACGGAAAATAGTTCCGAGTGTGCTCATGCTAGTGTCTTAAACAGAATTTAGGACAAACTATCTGAAATAATTTTAAAGGCAAATTAATTTGGTCAAACATTGTGGGTGTTGTGAAAATCTCATTTTAAAAGTAATTTGGTGCCGATTGTGCAATTCAATGTTCAATTCCCTAATTTTATGTGCCTAGAAATTCCCTGCAATACGTTTCATCCTAATTCAGTCGGTAAAATGTGAAGAAAACATACAAAAATAGGTTGCCATTCAGGTAAACAAAAATTCTTGACATGTCTGTTGTGAAGATAGTCGTAAGTGACACCACAAAACTGATTTTTTTTGTCAGTTAATTTAAAAATAGTAATATAATTCATTACATCAAGGGATCAATTTTGTGATACGAGGCGAACTGACGAGTGTGTTGTTAAGCGCCAAGGTTTGAAAAAACTGTTATTTTGACAAGTGTATTAGACCAAGGTCTATTCAAATCTAGGGATGCACAATTCTCATAATCGATTTTGCATTCAAATGTATGGATGCACAATCCTCATAATCGATTGTGCATTCAAATTTATGGATGCACAATCCTTATAATCGATTGTGCATTCAAATGTATGGATGCACAATCCTCATAATCGATTGTGCATTCAAATTTATGAATGCACAATCATCAGAAAAGGTTGTGCATTCAAATTTAGGGATACACAATTCTCAGAAATGGTTGTGCATTCAAATGTATGGATGCACAATCCTTATAATCGATTGTGCATTCAAATTTATGGATGCACAATCCTTATAATCGATTGTGCATTCAAATGTATGGATGCACAATCCTCATAATCGATTGTGCATTCAAATTTATGAATGCACAATCATCAGAAAAGGTTGTGCATTCAAATCTAGGGACGCACAATTCTCATAATCGATTGTGCATTCAAATCTATGGATGCACAAGAGTCAGAGACGGTTGTGCATTCAAATCTAGGGATGCACAATCATCAGAAAAGGTTGTGCATTCAAATCTAGGGATGCACAATTATCATAATCGATTGTGCATTCAAATCTATGGATGAACAATTCTCATAATCGATTGTGCATTCAAATCTATGGATGCACAGTCCTCATAATCGATTGTACATTCAAATCTAGGGATGCACAATTCTCATAATCGATTGTGCATTCAAATCTATGGATGCCCAATCCTCATAATCGATTGTGCATTCAAATCTATGGATTGGAAGCATATCTGAAGCATATTTTTTAATGCAAATTCGAATTTGATGCTAAATCTAAATCTTTACTTCAAATGAATAGCTACACACACTAATCGAAACCCAGTGTCTTTTACAATATTATCCCCCAAAATTTCTTCATACATTTGTTCGTGGGTGTTAATATTTTTCGGTGCAGCACGTTTAAATATTATCCCCCAAAATTTCATCTTTGGGGGATAATATTTAGACGTGCTGCACCGAAAAATATTAACACCCACGAACAAATGTATGGGAAAAATTTGGGGGATAATATTTAAAGGTGCTGCACCGAAAAATATTAACACCCACGAACAAATTGCCGATTTTCCGAAATTTTTCTGGAAAATTTTGGGGGGAAATATATTTGCTGCATCTGTCAAATTTGGGGGAAAATAATTTTGGGTGTTAATATAGTTCCCCAGATTTTATATTCGGAATATTGGAACTATTTTGAGCCCCGTTTAAGCAAAGTATATAAACACTGAAGGTAGCGCAGACGAATAGCAAGAAATACGGATCCCGACTTTAAGGTGAATTTCGTATGACGCCAATACATATATTTACAGCATGTTGTACGCATGTGTATTGATATACAATAAATTCACCTCAAAGTAGGGATCCGCATGTTTTTGCGATCTGCGGTACTACCTTCAGTGTTTATATACGTTGCAGGGAAAAGCAAGGAATGCGGATCCTGACTTTCGGGTGAATATAAGATTTATAATGTTGCATCTGTGATGTTTGGCGTAATAATGTTGTCAGAACTGCGTTGTTCAGTATAAAATTTTCTGTGTTAAGTATTGAGGTGCAACCTAACAAAGTGAATTTTACTCGATTTTACTTGTGTCCAACGTTGTGAAAATTATATTCACCCAAAAGTAGGAATCTGCGGTACGTTCAGTGTTTATATACTTTGAGTGTAAGCACCAGAGAATGATCAAACTGAAGTATACTAAGAAGAATGTTGCGCCTCTTCCGGCCAATCCACTTATCCAATGCAGTTAGTCAGCGATTAAAAAAAAAACAAAAATTTGACATCTGTCTAACGAAGGACGCGTGATCAAAATGTAAACAATGTCAGTATTCCAAAAGAATCTGTCACTTTCGCTTGTGTTTTTGTTTCAAATATTAAATACGATGTTTGGCGGAATGTTACCGAAAATTAAAGAAACTTGGTTGAAATTACGATGGTTTTTTATTTGTTACGGTCTTTACATTTGTTTCAATATATGTCACATAAAATGCGTTGGCCTAAAACTTTATTTATTTTATTTAAATCGAGAATTGAGTCTAAGCGCATTCGAATTAGTTAGGTATATGTCGTCAGCGCCTCCACCTTTTTGGGCTGGGGTTTTCGTTGCTGATTATTATGAGCTAGGTTTTGTGCTTTCGAATAATGCTACCCAAAAGTTTTGTGCTGCTCAGGCACCCGAGCACAAAACTACTTTCTATTCAAAACATGTCGCTTTGTATGGGAGACCCCTAACATATAAACTGCACCCAAAATACAATTCTAGGACTCAAATGTACATATTATGTGCTGACAATATCACCCCACCAATAGTTTAGTGCTGCCACCTGTGTCCAGCACAAAACTACTTTCTGCTCAAAACATGTCACTTTGTATGGGTGACCCCTAATATATCAACTTTATTCTAAATACAATTGCAGGACTGAAATCTATACATTATGTGCTGACGATATAACCTCACCAATAGTTTAGTGCTGCCACCTGTGCCCAGCACAAAACTACTTTCTGGTCAAAACATGTCACTTTGCATGCATAGTAGACCCCTCACAATTCTCAGAGTTTGTTTTGCATGCAACAGAATTCTTGCACAATAGCTCGAGTCCGTTGTGCATGTAACAAGAGGCTTGCACAATAGTCACAGTTCATTGTGCATGTATCTCGATGTTTGCACAATAGTCAGAGTTCATTGTGTATCCAACAGAATGCTTGCACAATAGTCAGAGTTCATTGTGCATGCAACAATAGGCTTGCACAATAGTCAGAGTCCATTGTGCATGTAACAAGAGGCTTGCACAATAGTCACAGTTCATTGTGCATGTATCTCGATGCTTGCACAATAGTCAGAGTTCATTGTGTATCCAACAGAATGCTTGCATAATAGTCAGAGTTCATTGTGCATGCATCTCGAAGCTTGCACAATAGTCAGAGTCCATTGTGCATGGAACAAGAGGCTTGCACAATAGTCACAGTTCATTGTGCATGTATCTCGATGCTTGCACAATAGTCAGAGTTCATTGTGTATTCAACAGAATGCTTGCAAAATAGTCAGAGTTCATTGTGCATGCATCTCGAAGCTAGCACAATAGTGAGAGTTCATTGTGCATGTATCTCGATGCTTGCACAGTAGTCAGAGTTCATTGTGTATCCAACAGAATGCTTGCACAATAGTCAGAGTTCATTGTGTTTCCAACAGAATGCTTGCACAATAGTCAGAGTTCATTGTGCATGCATCTCGAAGCTTGCACAATAGTCAGAGTCCATTGTGCATGGAACAAGAGGCTTGCACAATAGTCAGAGTTCATTGTGTATCCAACAGAATGCTTGCAAAATAGTCAGAGTTCATTGTGCATGCATCTCGAAGCTAGCACAATAGTCAGAGTTCATTGTGCATGCATCTCGATGCTTGCACAACAGTCAGAGTTCATTGTGTATCCAACAGTATGCTTGCACAATAGTCAGAGTTTATTGTGCATAAAACAGAATGCTTGCACAATAGTCAGAGTTCATTGTGCATGCAACAATAGGCTTGCACAATAGTCAAAGTTCATTGTACATGCATCTCGACTCAGGCTATTGTGCAAGAAGTCTGTTGCATGCAAAACAAACTATGATAATTGTGAGGGGTCTATCATGCATACAAAGTGACATGTTTTGACCAGAAAGTAGTTTTGTGCTGGGCACAGGTGGCAGCACTAAACTATTGGTGGGGTTATATCGTCAGCACATAATGTGTACATTTTAGTCCTAGAATTGTATTTTGGGTGCAGTTGATATATTAGGGGTCTCCCATACAAAGCGACATGTTTTGAATAGAAAGTAGTTTTGTGCTCGGGTGCCTGAGCAGCACAAAACTTTTGGGTAGCATTATTCGAAAGCACAAAACCTAGCTCATAATAATCAGCAACGAAAACCCCAGCCCAAAAAGGTGGGGGCGCTGACGACATATACCTGAATTAGTTTCACATCTGAGCGTTGTAATCACAGGTACTTACATTATTAAATCGAAAAAATATTTACAAAAAAAAGATTTTTTTTCCTTATCGTAACTTCAGGCGTTATTTTGGGCTTTGAGGCGTTCGCTCAAAGTAATTGGATATTTATGGAAAAACGTTATATTCCAATGTATTTGCTGTGTGGATTTTCCGACATTTCATCGATAATAGTATGGTTTAAAGCGTGATCTTATGATGACATGGAGGACACCGATTCAATTAAAGCTTTGCAATTTATGATTCTGCATGGAATTACAATTGTATTCATGGTTATGCAGTCGTATCTAGATGGCCTCTATATTTACAACAAACTGCGAAATGTAAAAAAGAATTTGTCATACTGAAACTGCAATTTTTTACTGAGGAAGAAACGAAGAAATATTAATCGTGTGAAGTGTTGCTAGAGGTGTGCGCCGGTGAAAAATTCTCGGCGGCGGCTAGCCGAGTGTAGATGGGTCCGCGGCGGCGCGCCGAAAACGATATTTCTCGGCGGCTCGGCTCAGCCGCGGCGCGCCGATAGATTTCGAATAATTTTTAAAAAAATCTAAAAACTGATACAAAAGTCAATGTTTTTTTTGCAGATAGTTCGACATTAGAATACCTACTTCATTTCTTTCAAATTTTTAATCTAAATCTGAACAATATAAACTGAATGAGCTAATCGTCGAAAGAACCACAAAAATTCCTAAATTTATTGTCAAAAGCCAATAGTATTTTCTAATTACTTTAGTGGTGTATGTCTGTGAGTCATAGAGTCGCAGGTCTGAACATTCACACGGCAAAAAGTAGAGTCTTTTGCTTGAAACAACAGAACAAAAGGCTTTCATAATCAGCTTCAAGAATACATACATTTACATGACCGCTTGTGAAAAACTTTATAGCGAAAAGGTGCATCGATATTACGATGGCGAAAAAACCTAATTTAGGAAACATTATCCCATGCGGAACTACAAAAAATACCAATTAATTCCAACACTAAGAACGAATATTTGCGATTGCTACCATTCAAAGAAAATCTAAACTCCATCGGAGGAATTTAAAATCGTGATATTTAGTTGAATGAGGCCCTAAACTTATTTTGTTGTCCAGCCGATGAAAATTGTCGGCGGCTGGCGGCGGCTAATGTCATTTTTATGTACCGGCGGCGGCGCTCGGCTGAGTACCTTCAGCCGGCGGCGCGCCGGCTGAACTCGGCGGCGCACACCTCTAAGTGTTGCAGACAAAAAATCACGAAAAAATACAGACGTCATTTATGAACGCTTTTACTGTAAATTTTTAACGTTTCACATTTTAAAAATTCACCGCACTTTTCATGAAAATATTTATTTCTCAGTAAAAAAATTTAAAACCAAAGGAAGTGAGAAATGACCAAAAACAGGAAGAAAAGATCGGGGTGAAGTTAGCCCAAAGCCAAAATCTGGACTAGTAACAATTTAACCTTATGTGTGTGTGTGTGCGCTGTATGTGTGTGTGCGCTGTATGTGTGTGTGCGCTGTATGTGTATGTGTGTACATAACAAATCCTATTACATAAAGAGTTATGCTACGGTATTTATATATAACATGTTCTGTTATTTACAACGGATCGTACATTCTATAATCCGATTGTCTGACAAGATATTTAGTCACTCTTGATTGCTGTGTATTTTGGTCGCCCCAATATGTTCAGTACTCTTGACTGGTGTGTATTTTGGCCGGACCAAGATATTCAGTTCTCTTGACTGGTGTGTATTTTGGTCGGTCCAAGATATTCAGTTCTCTTGACTGGTGTGTATTTTGGTCGGTCCAAAATATTCAGTTCTCTTGACTGGTGTGTATTTTGGTCGGTCCAAGATATTCAGTTCTCTTGACTGGTGTGTATTTTGGTCGCCCCAATATGTTCAGTACTCTTGACTGGTGTGTATTTTGGTCGGTCCAACATATTCATTTCTCTTGACTGGTGTGTATTTTGGTCGGTCCAACATATTCAGTTCTCTTGACTGGTGTGTATTTTGGTCGGTCCAAAATATTCAGTTCTCTTGACTGGTGTGTATTTTGGTCGGACCAAGATATTCAGTTCTCTTGGCTGTTGTGTATTTTGGTCGGCCCAATATGTTCAGTTCTCTTGACTAGTGTGTATTTTGGTCGGTCCAAGACATTCAGTTCTCTTGGCTGGTGTGTATTTTGGTCCGACCAAAATACACACCAGTCAAGATTTTGTGAATATCTAGGTCCGACCAAAATACACACCAGCCATGAGAACTGAATATCTTGGTCCGACCAAAATACACAACCGTCAAGAGTACTGAATATTTTGGTCCGGCCAAAATACACACCAGTCAAGAGAACTGAATATGTTGGACCGACCAAAATACACACCAGTCAAGAGAAATGAATATGTTGGACCGACCAAAATACACACCAGTCAAGAGTACTGAACATATTGGGGCGACCAAAATACACACCAGTCAAGAGAACTGAATATCTTGGACCGACCAAAATACACACCAGTCAAGAGAACTGAATATTTTGGACCGACCAAAATACACACCAGTCAGGAGAACTGAATATTTTGGTCCGGCCAAAATACACACCAGCCAAGAGAACTGAATATTTTGGACCGACCAAAATACACACCAGTCAGGAGAACTGAATATCTTGGTCCGGCCAAAATACACACCAGTCAAGAGAACTGAATATGTTGGACCGACCAAAATACACAACCGTCAAGAGTACTGAATATTTTGGTCCGGCCAAAATACACACCACTCAAGAGAACTGAATATGTTGGACCGACCAAAATACACACCAGTCAAGAGAAATGAATATGTTGGACCGACCAAAATACACACCAGTCAAGAGTACTGAACATATTGGGGCGACCAAAATACACACCAGTCAGGAGAACTGAATATCTTGGTCCGGCCAAAATACACACCAGCCAAGAGAACTGAATATTTTGGACCGACCAAAATACACACCAGTCAGGAGAACTGAATATTTTGGTCCGGCCAAAATACACACCACTCAAGAGAACTGAATATGTTGGACCGACCAAAATACACACCAGTCAAGAGAAATGAATATGTTGGACCGACCAAAATACACACCAGTCAAGAGTACTGAACATATTGGGGCGACCAACATACACAGCAATCAAGAGTGACTAAATATCTTGTCAGACAATGGGATTGTAGAATGTACGATCCGTTGTAAATAACAGAACATGTTATATATAAATACCGTAGCATAACTCTTTATGTAATAGGATTTGTTCTGTACACACATACACATACATCACACACACACATACAGCGCACACACACACACACATAAGGTTAAATTGTTACTAGTCCAGATTTTGGCTTTGGGCTAACTTCACCCCGATAAGAAAAGAAACTAGAAAAAGATTTACAGGATCCTTTCTGAAAATACTGAAAAATTGGATCCACGGATCGGAAGCTATTAACAATGGGCAAAAGGCAAAACAAGGCGAAGCAGCGTGTTTTGATTGTTTTTTTTTAGTATTTTACTTGCATTTCCTTACGAATTTCCGCTCAAACCAATACGTCAAATAAAAGGTATTGACGGGAAGAACCAGAAAGGATCCTGGGAACTGGTTCTTGGATTGACAACTATTTGCGAGTCAGCCTCGGAGCCAGCGATCAAAACAGTGTGTTTGTCTAGTTTATTTTTTGCCAGTTTTCGGTCATTTTTCACTTGTTTTGGTTATAAATGTTTTACTGAGAAATAGTTTTTTGTTAACCAAGGGGAGAAAATAGGAAATTCCAACTAGCAACAACTAGGGCCGCAATTCGCCCATGTTGGAATTTCCATTTTCTTCCCGTGGCTAACACAACATTTTTCATGTATGCAAGGTTTTGTTTAACCTTTAAATTTGTCACTCCATTTTTAAACCAAAACAAAGGTGACTATTTTCTCCCCCGAACCGTCAACAAAATTTAATTTTCTCATGGAGAAAATATGGGTAAATCACACGGCAAAAAACTGGTTTTTGTTTCGACGGTAATGAGTCGTTTTCTGGCCGCAAGACAACGAAATATATTTTCATGAAAGGTGCGGTATTTTGATTTTGCCATTCAACAAATTTGTCTCAGCTCACAAATCATCGACAAGTTCATCTTCTCGCACCTCCCCCTGTGAGCATTAGATTTTCGTCTTCGTTCGTACCATTAGGCGCGACAATGTTGAAACTCGACTTTCGATCGATCGAATCGAAAATTAAGCAGTAGTAATTTGCTCGGACATTTTTCTAACATTTTTAGACCCGTACGAAGTACTGGGGTCTTATAGGTTCACGCATACGTTTGTAACACGTCGAATTGGACTCCCTGAGTAAGGGGAAACCTATTGTGGTTGTCCATAGATGCCAAATCAGCGAAAAAAAAATGTCCGTCCGTCCGTCCGTCCGTCTGTCCGTCCGTCTGTCCGTCCGTCTGTGGGTTCTCTAACTTGAGTAAAACGCATCCGATTTTAAAAATTCTTTTTTTCCTCGTTTGGTAATGTCAAAAGACAGGCTAAGTTCGAAGATGGGTGATTTCGGATCGACCTCTCCGGAGCTAGGGCCCAATAAGTGCCTAGGTGTTTTTCGACGATATCTCCAGACATTTAAGCACTACATTTGTCAGTGATACGTCAAATAAAAGGTATTTACAATACCGATCGACAAAAAAAAAGTTTAAGGAAATCGGATGACCGACTCGTGAGTTAGACCCCTTGGTGTGAAACAGGCACAGGGCGGCAAGCAGTTTTTGCTTGTAGGTGGGCCACATTTGAACATATTTCGTCTGTTTTAGCTTTATTAGATAGGTATTGACCGTACCAATCAGGGAAAAAAAAGTTTATGAAATTATGTTCTCCGGAGCGTGAGCTAGGTCTCTTGGAGTGAGCTCTTATCTGGCTACTCGGAAGTACAGTGAACATGGTATATTTTGACAATATATCGAGTAAATTTTGACCGAATTTCATGATTTTTTTTTTGTTTGAAAGGTATTAACGAATGTAAAGCGTTGGTACTATTTTCGGTTTCCTAACAAAATGGCTGCCGGCGGCCATATTGGATTTTATTAAAAGTGATATATCTTGGGAAAAATGGTACTTAGAGAGTTTCTGTTAACATGGAAATAATTTGTTATGTGTGAGGGGTTTCAGGGATTCCATATACGGACATCTATATATACCTATATACAGCTATATTGAGCTATATACAGGCATATAGAGCTATATAATAGCATATTCATCTGTGAAATGTTTATTTATAGGAAAATATAGTTAAATATAGCGGTATATAGCTGTTTAAATAGGAATTTATGAAATTTGTCTTCGTACGGGGCTGTCTATATTGCCTCCGGCAATTTATTTGTATATGATAACAAGGCAAAGAGTGGATAATGTTAGTGATTTTAAAGGCTTTTGACACGAATAGGTGTTTCGTACGGGTCGGCGTTAGCTATGTTTTTTTCTAGACACAGGTTGATGACATTTATGAACATACTATCACAGTTGTAAATTTTGTTTCCACAATCCTCAACATTTTGTTCTTTCTATCAACGATATATTTTGTCATCTTTTCATACATGGCATTGGTACATTTTTATAGTGGAATGTTTGTGATGATCAATATGATCATTGGTATGTATACTGAAATGAAAATGATTTACATAATGTTGACCTGATGGCTGTTTATTCCAATGATTTCAGGTATATTTTACGGAAATAGATATTTCAGAAATCAAACCATACAGCGATTGTTTGATTTCTTTCAAACCTATATGTGGACTTTTATTGAAATCACTTACACTACCTGCATCGTAAAAGAGTGCATTTACTATCACTACTTGTGCTATATGTATGACATGGAGACAGCTGATGGATTTTTTTCAGGGCTTATTATTGGGAATTTCAGTTCTCAAAATTCTTAAAAAATTCTAAAATTTCTCAAAATTCTCAAAAATTCTTAAAAAATTCTTAAAATTCTTAAAAATTCTTAAAAATTCTTAAAAATTCTTAAAAAATTCTTAAAAAATTCTTAAAAAATATTTTGCATTTACAGTCGAAGAAAAATAGATTTCGGTTTTTTCAACGATGTTATTTAATCCACATGCGATTTACAAGTTATAATACATATACATACATAAATATCGTAACATTGGTAATGAATGTGGGATAAATAGCATTGATTGGATTGTATTGCCAGTTTCTTATATTTCTTCGACTGTAATATGATTAAATTTTTCGTTTACTCCCTTGACTGAAAGTCAGGGTTTATGCAAAATAACCTTAAATGTCCGTAACGACAAGTTCAATATGATATTTTGAAAATGTTCTACATTGGCTTAAAACGTTAAATACAGAAAACATCCGTACACTTGTTACCGCGATAACTCAAGTAATTCTTTACTTACTGATTTTCACAATTTTGGTTTTAATCGATGGAGAATGAAATCATGAGGTTAGGTTCGTATATAGTGAAAAAATTTTGGAATCGGAAACACCATTTTTGTTTCCTGACGTTTATGGTGCTATCGATAGGGAATTTCAAAGTGATGATTTCGTTGAAGATGTTTTTTTTGAACAACCTCTCCGGCTCGGGGCGACTCTAAGGAAATTTCAAAATTTCAAAATCATGACTATTTCAGAAAATTTTACCCCGATGGTTTATCTAATGGTAGTTTGTAGAGAATTGACAGACGATTCTAATAAAAGTATCGTCGGGTCGAAAGGTTGTAGCTGTGAGTAAGTGTGAGGCATCAAAGTCCAATTTTATGGTTTTGTCAATGAGCACCCCAACCGATTTTTCTTTTTATTGGCTTAAAATGAAGGCTAGCACATCCCATTTAACATATCAAAAAATTGGGAGGGGGTTTTTCAATTTTTTCAAAAAATCTAAAAAAACTTTCTTCTGGGTGCCCACATTTCTCAGATTTTTTAATGGAAATGTATGGAAAGTTGTGAATGTGGAGTGGACAACTTTCACTAATTTTTTCACCATCGGGAAGCTTTCTGGTCATGTCTAGCTCATCCACTGATGGGAAAAGCTTCAGTTGCTACTACATCTCATAGTCTGAGACCGCACCTTTCCAAAAATACCATACTTGCCCTATTCGCTATCTGGCTTGTATTCTTTACGATGTCAAATATGTGAGTAAGTCGACTTAGTCGAAAGATTTTTGAGGCATTTTTTTTGTTTCCAATTTTAACGGAAATAAAGTTTATCCAGTCCAATATTCAATATCAAATAAGGTGGTTATGGACTCATTTAATGAAGTTCACATGTAAGGTGATACATTCTGATATCATTCTGAACCTTCAACTCACAGCTCTCTTTGTTTCTTCAGAAAATTAAATTAATTTTGAGTTTTCTAAACGGCCAGTGGGAATAAAAGAGATACACAATTAATGATGTAGCAAATAGACCATTCTTGTATCGCTTTTTCATCTGTCTTTAATTTTGTGTTCTTAAAAACACCAGCTTATTTAAAAATGGTAAGAAAACTGGGACTGCAATTATTGGAAAACTTATTCAGTCTTCAGTCAAGTGACCTTACCCACCTAAGAGTCTTCACATAAATTAATGGTCGTATCAGACACAACTTCATCCGATAAAATTAAATTTTGAATTGTTCGATTTTATAACCTAATTAGCAAATGAATTGCATGAATTTTGTTTACAGCAAAAACAAAAAAATTCTTAAAAAATTCTTTAAAAATTCTGAAAAATTCCTAAAAATTCTGAAAAATTCCTAAAAATTCTGAAAAATTCCTAAAAATTCTGAAAAATTCCTAAAAATTCTTAAAAATTCCTAAAATTCTTAAAAATTCTTAAAAATTCTTAAAAAATTCTTAAAAAATTCCCAATAATAAGCCCTGATTTTTTTTACCAAGCAGTTGAGATTTTACCCGTCGATGAATGGTTTCTGAGTAATTTTTTTTTGTATCATCCTGTATCCTGTAGACAAATGAAACGTTAGTCGTGTGTTGTTTTTGACAATTTTT